>NC_137742.1:92890959-92980959 GCF_963264785.1 Psittacula echo | reverse complement strand
CAATTCTTCTCTGTTTCACTGCCAACACACCACATATAAAAGCGTCATTAAAGAAACTTTGCTGTCTCTCCTACTAATGGTCTACAATTTGAGCATGCCCAGATGATTGACAGGCTGTGCCAGGGCTGCCTGTGTTGTCTGAAAAAGCCACATCAGATCAGCGGAAGCTTAAAGCAAAGCATAAATTATAGATATATGTCTGTTTCTTTGATGATGTGAGACTAGTAGGTGCATCCCACTTCCATCACACAAAGAACCACACTTTCATGCAGCTTTTTCACTTTGTCACATCACATTTGAAAAAACAACAGTGAAAACATAAATGTTCTATTTTTTTTAACAAACAGCCTGTTCAAAGCCAGTTTTGAAGTTCTTCACTTTCTGAATTAATTAAATATAAACTAAGTGTTAAATTGCAAAGTTCAGTGCAGCGAGGATTGTTGCTTATTTTCTATATCTATTTGTCATTACTGTTAACTGTTATACATGTTTCTGAGCCAGAGCTACTGAACTGGAATGCTCTTAACATTTTGACCATTGAAAACAAAGGTGTTTAGGAGGCACTGAAGAGGGAAATTCTTCTGCTTTGTAAAATTCATTGTGAAAAGCTGGTAGAATTTTATTACTTTTAAATTATAAAATCTTCAGTAATATTATAACAATGAAATTGGGGCTCAGGATAATGCTTACAATTGTCAAGTATAAGTATGTGCAATATATTTATATAATAAAAGACAGACAGATTGTCATTGTAATCTTTCCCTTCCAACATGATAAATACTGCAGATTTATTGTAATATTAATGTAAATGAAATGCTACCTAGTTGGTTGATTTCATTTATTTACCAGAAAAAAAAAAAAAAATCTGCATTATAGATTAATTCATGATTTTGATGGTTGTGGCTAATAGTCAGCCAAAAATAATAATGCATTAGTGTTCAGTCATATAGTAATTACTCTAGAAATGCCTTCTACATTTGAAATGTCAACAAAATGCTTAAAATATAATTCTAGACAGAGGCAGGATAGATCCATTACACACTTCTGAGGTACTGCAGAAGAGAGACTTGATATCACTTGATTGAAAAGGATTATATTTTCTAAGCGTGGCATTTTGTTTCAAGTATTTAGAATTTTAGAGATTCCTTGTTGTCATTGAACTTGTTGTTCAGCTCCCCTGTAATGTTTCCTTTTATCCTTTGCTGATGTCCAGTTTTATTTCGTAGATATAGCTTATTGAGTAAAGCATAATTGTACTTTGTAAAATACTCATCTTGTATCACTTCTTCTAGAGATCAGACATTTCCTTTTCCCATAAGGTCTAAAGATCTGTAAGTTGACATAATTCCACACAATCACTCTGGTAGTGTAACTTAGACTGTCCAAATTCCCCTTGGATCGTGGCCTCTGTAACTGTGCCATCACTCACTTAACTTCACCTTATCTTTAAATAAGTTTAAGCAGAAGGGACTTGTTCAACTCACCACCTCTTGAGTAATGTGAATTATTTATATGATTTTCGTATGTGTTCGTTAAGCTATATATGGTAAGCCCAAGTGTAAGTGTTTATTCTGTTCATCCATAAGTGTGTTATCCCAAGCTTTGAACTCAGGCAAACCACAATAAAAAAATCTCTCTTTTTTGCTGTTCTTTGATGGAAATGAACATAATGTTTTCATGTTGTACAACGGCAGCAGTGTTGTCTCAGATGGGCACTTTACCACAGGCATGCGCAAAGAGACATTTCACATGTTCAGCATTGTTGTGTTGCCACTTTCCAACTGTAGACCACCATGTCTTACAATATAAATGTGCCACTGTAATAGGATTAGAATAGTCCTTTTTTATCAAATTACTATTTTGCTTTAGGAGTTCTGAAGTGCTCTTTGGCTGCAGAGCCAAATATTTCATTAGAAATATTTCACATTCCATTGTGAAATAAGAATTCTGTAAAGCAGTCCTATTAGCTACTTAAAAAGACCTCAGTTAAAATGGAAATTAACTAAAACAAACATTCTAAAATGAAGCACTAAAATGAATTCACCAAAAAAGACTGGCTAATGAAAACTGCATTAAAAGTGCTGTGTGTTTATAGGTGATGCTAGAGAGCTATACGCAAGGTCTGTTTAGAGGCAATATTTTTCGTGGATGACAGTTTCACCAGTACTAGTGTAAGATATTTAAAAGGAGATGGAAACAATAATTTTTCTAACTCATACTAGTAAGCTTTGGAGTTTTTTAGTACGTCTGCTTTCCGTTTGAAATTTATCCGGAACAGCAGTGTTTACACGTGTCCTGTTAAAAGTAATGCCAGGGGGAACTCAAACACATGAGTCTTCTTCCAATCTTCCTTGGTTGATTTTCCTCAAACATAAGGTATTTTAACACCTCCATAGATCATAGGATGAATAGACTCTATAGAATCAAACATTGTACCTCTTTCAGCATTAAGCATGCTCAGGTTAGAACTTACTTAATTTATGAGGTCTGAGGCAGCCATGAGACTATAGGTAGGCATATGGTTAGAACAGATTTCTGAAAAAGAAGTAAGAGAATTTTATTCTGTTGGGGTTTTTCAGAACTAAGAAGATTTTGAGGAGTTTTTTTCTGTTCTTTTTATTTTTGTTTTGGTTTGGGGGGTAGGGGAGGTGTTCTGGTTTTTTATTTTGGGTTTTTCTCTTTCTTTTTTTTTTTTTTTTTTTTTTTTTTTTTTGGTTCCCCTTTCGCCCTGCTTTCTCTGGAATGCTTGTATCTTCTCCTGTGCAGTGGTTTTCCTCGTTGGCAAGGCAGCTTCATATGTGTCATGCTTTTCTGTTCTTCTGAACTGGAACATGTTGTTGTGTGCTGCTAAGACTACATAGCTTTGGAAGATCTGCAAAAGACATGCAGTCCTTTCTGAGGTCTATTTCTGACAGTCCCTTGAAACCAATTCAAAATTCTCCCTAATTATAATAGGACAGGTTTGTTTCTGCTTTCAGTCAATAAAGCTTTGTTCTGCCTCAGGGATTTTACTTGTACCTGATTATATAATGGAGGATAGAAGAAGCATAGAAGAAGCAGGCAATAGTAATTTTAATCCGTGCTTGTCTTCTGTTCAAATAAAAGGTGCAATGAGATTGATTGAAAGAAAGAAATGGGGATATGGTGCTTTTAAACGAAACATTCTACACAGAAAAGTTCTGCTGGGTGAGACACTGAGCTCCCTCTTTATTTTCCCTGTTAAAACTATTTTGGGATTTTATGTTGTGCAAAAAGACGGTGTGTTTTAAATGGTCGCCCTTCTCTATTCAGAAGGCTGTAGTACATGGCATTCCTGCACACATGGTGTGCAGGTCTGGATCTAGGCTGTCAGGTCCTGCAGTGAGTGCTGCTTACACCAGCTCAGGATTCCTGGTGCACAGGCCCAGGCATCTTAGAAACTGTGAAAGGTTAAGGCCAAGCAAGTAGCTGTGTGCTGACTTTAGTGATATGTGAAGGCACAGGAGTTTTGAATCAGACTGGATTCTGCCTTTTCAAGCACTGGCAATAACTAAGAGTATTGCTTTTGGTACTTCAAACACTGCATCCGTAGTGTATAATACAGCAAATGGCTTGTGATGGGAATTTAACAGAGGGGACAGTAGAACTGATCTAGACTAAGAAACTGGTTAAAAAATAACCAACACAAAACTATTCTATACTATACTGAAGCAAACCTGAGTTTTGTGATCCCTATTTTTCACTTTATAGTTTTCTTATTTAGTTCTAGACTTGGAAGCTTGAGGTTTCCTTCTGTCAAAGCATTGCTGAAAATCTGACACTTGCATATAAAGTTTTAAACACAGCATGGTAATTTTTCTGTTGTTAACGCAGAGTACATCTTTTAATTTTTTGAGTCTTTCTAAAAATAATGAAAATTATACTGTAACTTAGGAGACACGCTCAATCTTTTTCTTAATGAAACTGTTCCAGAAGCCAGTGTCTTCGAGGAAACAATTCTGACTGCATCCTGTCATGAATGGTTGGTTATCCCGTGGGTCATGAATGGTTGGTTATTCCATTGTCAGATCTGGTAAAAATTAAAAGTGGTATAGCAGGGAGGAAGGAAAACTACATTAAGTTGCTGAGGTTTATATTTTTGTTGTGCACCTCTAAAAGGAAATAGTTTTTATTGGTTACAGAGAAATTAATTTCTCAAGGTACTCAACTCACAAACTAGTAATAGCAGATTAGCCTTACACTGCTCCTTAAGAGTTAGTTCTGCAAGCTATAGCTTAGAGTCAAGAGTGGGAAACCAGAAGCAATAAAGGAGTAAAAACATTCTCTTTACTTTTGGTATCTGGGTCACCCTAATTGGTCCCAGCAGACTTCCTCATTGCTGGACTACCTCAATCAACCCTTCTACATCCTCACCTGGAGGAACTTGTCTTTTTTCCTAGCAGCTGAGGCAATACATTTGGGGAAGAAAAGGTTTCTTCTATTACTCCAGGGAAGAATTTTAACCTCTTCATTGCCATATACTTGCTGGGCAGTCACCATCACAAACAAATGACAAACCAATACTTATGCCTCCCAACCCACTGTATGGTCATTTGTACTCCTCAAAAGGAAGTTGTGTGCTCTACAGCTGGAATAGGTATTTTTGATAGCTATATATTTAACCTTTTACATTTAACTATTTAAGTTTTCTTAATGTTTCATGCACTTAGCTCAGACTTTAATGTCTTTCTGAAAAAATCAGTTAACAAAAGCAGTAACTACAATGCCTTTAAAATCTGTGCAATTTTAAAATATGGACCACCGGTCTGAACTGGTTGAACTTTGTTGAAACAAGCAAAAAGTCACTCTTAACCTGAATGTTGAGTAAATGTTGAGGTTAGAAGATTTGTTGTTATGAGCATGATACTGCTTTTGTCTTCATATTTTATTTTTTTTTTTTAATCAGCAATGGAGCTAGTAGTGAAACTAAAGACCAAGACATAAAGTATGCTTTTAGCAATATCTCACATGCAGCTGTATGATACACGTTCCACTAAAACAGGTCTTCCTTTTTGGGTTTTTTTTGTTACCATTGTTTCAGTGGTTCACTTTTCTTCCATACAGGCAGTTCAAGCAGCCTGTGCAGTGTAAGACCTTGCTGAGCATTGCCAGCAATATTCAGCACCATAGGCAAGAGAACAGAGCAGTGCATCCCACCACACACAGGGAAGCACCCATACTGCATGGAACACTCAGTCCTACCTGAGCAATCAGTAACTGCAGCCAGTAAGTATTCTTCCTCTAGCTTCCTTGACGTTTCTAACATCTGCAAGTTTCATGCATACATATAAAATGTTAAGGACGTGCATTCTTCTGTTTCCCATAGCTGCATGGCTTTCATGTGAGTCATTTACACTCACCTAGTTAAGATGAAAAGAAATCTTAATGTTCTTACCAGTTACAGTGACGCTAAAGAAGAGAGCTTAGGATTTGTCAGAAGGAGGTACCTGTGTTTTTGTTGTTTCTGCCTCCAGTTAAGCTTTAACATTGTTATGTAGATAAGCTTTAGCTTCTTTGTGGTTTTGAAATCTATTTAGTATGGCACACTTGGTTTCATACTACTACAGTTCAGGCAGCAATCCTGTTGAAAAGATGAAAGGCAGAAACAATCACAACTTTTTAGTCACCATAGCTTTTAAGCAGTGATGTAGCCAGCTTCTTGCTTCAGGTTGACATTCAAAGACAGTAAAAGCTTCAAGAAGAAATGCATAAAGGACACCTATCCCAAGCACAGAAAAGAACTGTAACAGCCTGCTTGCAACACTTGGCCTGGGAGAGATTACTGGAACTGAAACCTCACAAATCCACATCTGATGCATTGACCACCTGGAAAGCAGTAAATTAGAAAGTCGAAACTGATAGTATATGACAAATCTGTTGGCAGTACAATCTGATATTTGATGAGTAATTCTACGATCAGTGAAATTAAGCAAAGGCTTGGTACTAATCTTAACTATCCACTGGAGCCAGATTTCCCTGCATTTTAATTTGAATAGCAAAAAATAAAGCAGCGAGAGACAATTAGGTGTAGAATCAACCCTTTTAAGAGGTAATCTTAAAAAAGGAAACACAAGGCTTCTCAAATACTTGAGACTTCTGTAGATCTGCATTATTCCATCAAATTACTTAGTTGGTTTAGTTCATGTCATATTAAACAGTGTTTGTATAGCTGATTAACTAGAGGACAGTATGGAAGGTAGTGTGTTCCAGCAAATGGTCTCAGAACCTGTTTACAGTTATAAGATCTCTATAGCCCAATGATAAAAAAAGGGATTGGATTAAAACATATAAGAGAAGTATGTTTGTAATAATTCCATGTCTACCACAGGACAGCAGGCTGCCTTTGCTTGCTTTCTTCTAATGTCCAGCAATGGAGTAGGTCTTCAAAGCTCTTCTTGCAAGTTCTACCCATGCTACCACTGGGAATAGGTGTCAATCTGCAAATACTGTGCAAACACTTGTTGCCCTACTTTATTTTATTTTCATTCTGTAATGACAATTTATAAGCAGTTCTTACAGGAAGATACTGTGTTTTACTCCAGATTTAACTTTCTCAAGAGTTTTTCATTTTTATTTCTTTTCAATATCTATTTGAAATATTCTGTCTAGAAATTGTCCGGTACTGCTGGTATTTCATCTCACTGAACTATTGTTTTCATTTTCAGAGTTGTCTTTTCCTTTCTTTTGAAATAAGACCTAGACTAAATACCAAAATTCTTTCACTGCATATTGTCGCCAAGTGCACTAAAATATAAAAACCTTGATTTAGGTATTTTTGTATTCAAAGATCATAGGCAAGTGTTCATTTGAAGGTTCAGTGTCATTTTGAAATAAGAACATCATCTATAAAGATGTCAGAGATGGGGCCTCCCACAGTGAGGCTGAAAGAAGAAGAACAGAATGAATAGAAGAGTTTCTAGGTTCCAAGGAATTTCAACATCTCATTACTTTAGATTACTCTACATATAATTTTCCAATATTTTGTATTATAGACTTTGAATGTATTGGTTAAAATTGCTTCATGCCTGACATCAATTTAGTGTTATTCATTATCTCCTTTAAATAAAACCTTAAAAATAGCTGGTTTCAGTAAGTGAGCAATTTTCTGATAGATGCAGATTCTTCAACATTTCCAAGTGAACTTCTTATAAATGGAAACAGAAAGACTAGGAGGCAGCAGTCCCTCAGCATTTCTTGAGCAATCTAGTGTAGTATGAATTTAAGTAGTTACAGATTTTACTATATTTTATTGAATTCAATATTTTCATAACCCTACAATTAAAGCTCTTGTTACCCAACTAAGCAATTCTGACTTTTTTAATTGCAATTATTTTGATGTCATCATTTAGTACATGATTGATGTTCATATGTCTTTGGTAATCTAACAAACTCTGTGATAGAACTCTGCTTTCCTGAGGTAGGGCTGGATTTTGAGCACGAGTGGAAGTATCTCTACATTGATCTAGTAGCAATCTTGAGCTATACCAAACAGTGAAACTGAGGTCACCAATGAACTCGTCAGTCACATATCTTCTTAATATTTGTGTCCATTTGTATTTTTCACTTCTATGACACAATTGTAATAGGGCTGTAAACAAATGAGACATCAAATGAATGTCTTACTATATATTTTCTTCATTATCTCAAGTTTTTTAAAAACATCCCATTAAAACACATACCATATGCTTTCTACCTTTACACCAGGGTTTTAAATTCATAACACTTGTGATCTTTCAAAGTTAGAAAACAAATTCCATGTCTTTTCTAGATATCTAAATTAAGTATATATTAACTAAATATATAAAATCTTAGAAATGGTTATCATATCAACACATATCTGAAACACCTGTTGAAGATACCAAATTACTAACTACCTGCATTTATTTAAGATAAATACATCCATGGGTGGACCACTCGGTGGATAAAGAACTGGCTGGGTGGCCACACGCAAAGAGTTGTGGTCAATGGCTAGATGTCCAGCTGGAGACCGGTAACGAGTGGTGTCCCTCAGGGGTCGGTGTTGGGACCGGTCTTGTTCAACATCTTTGTCGGTGACATGGACAGTGGGATTGAGTGCGCCCTCAGCAAGTTTGCAGATGACACCAAGCTGTGTGGTTCGGTTGATACGCCGGAGGGAAGGGATGCCATCCAGAGGGACCTCGACACGCTTGTGAGGTGGGCTGATGCCAACCTGATGAAGTTTAACCATGCCAAGTACAAGGTCCTACACCCGGGTCAGAGCAATCACAGGCACAGCTACAGGTTGGGCAAAGAAGAGATTCAGAGCAGCCCTGCAGAGAAGGACTTGGGGGTGTTGGTTGATGAAAAAATGAACATGAGCTGGCAGTGTGCTCTCGCAGCCTACAAAGCCAACCGTATCCTGGGCTGCATCAAAAGGAGCGTGACCAGCAGGTTGAAGGAGGTGATCCTACCCCTCTACTCGGCTCTCGTGAGACCTCACTTGGAGTATTGTGTGCAGTTCTGGTGTCCTCAACATAAAAAGGACGTGGAACTGTTGGAACAAATCCAGAGGAGGGCCACAAGGATGATCAGGGAACTGGAGCACCTCCCATATGGAGACAGGCTGAAAAAGTTGGGGCTGTTCAGCCTGGAGAAGAGAAGGCTGCGTGGAGACCTCATAGCAGCCTTCCAGTATCTGAAGGGCACCTACAAGGATGCTGGGGAGGGACTCTTCATCAGGGACTGTAGTGACAGCACAAGGGGTAACGGGTTCAAACTTAAACAGGGGAAGTTTAGATTGGATATAAGGAAGAAATTCTTTCCTGTGAGGGTGGTTAGGCACTGGAATGGGTTGCCCAGGGAGGTTGTGAATGTTCCATCCTTGGCGGTGTTCAAGGCGAGGTTGGATGAGGCCTTGGGTGACATGGTTTAGTGTGGGGTGTCCCTGCCCATGGCAGGGGGGTTGGAACTAGATGATCTTAAGGTCCTTTCCAACCCTAACTATTCTATGATTCATTATTTGCTATGCAACTCTTTTTTGTATTTGAAAGATCTTATAGGACAACTAGTTAAACCCACGGGTGTATCTTGTCTAACAGACAGTGGAATTGAATATTCCAATTGGTTTACATCACATTTGCTAAATTTTATGTTATTTGGGATTGTTTCCTAATGCTTGAGAGTAACTTTCTGTTCGAGATACACCAGAATATCCGTGTTCATTGCAAGAGCGTGCTTGGAAATGAACGGAGGAGGGAAAAAAAAAAGAGGAAAGAAGGTGCAAAAGAGAAAGAGAAATGCAATCTGATAATGGACTGAAATTGCTTATGAGTAGTTTAGTCTCAGACTCATGCGTTGGCACCTGAAACCTGAGATAATCACTAACATCAGTGCAAACCTAATGTAAAAATGCAGCCTTTCCAAACCAGTAACATTTCAAACCCTTCTCCTGTCTTGCACAGTACTTTGTTCCTTCTCTTCTTCCACCAATTTTTTAAGAGTTTTGCTTGCTTATTATATGCAGTGTTGCCAGTTCTTACAATTTTATCATGAACTTCAAAGTATTTGATGCTTTATTTAAAACCCCTCAGCCCCTACAAATGCAAAAAGAATTTTTTTAAAGGTAAAACAAAACTTTCTACGTCTCATGATTATGTAGGAAGCTTGAAAGTGTGATCCCAAAAATACATCTTAATACCTCAACATTCAGAAGTCATTATGTGAATATAAAGAACCTAAGTGTATTGGGGATTTCTCTTTCTTGTTTCTTGGATTTTCTTTTCCTAATCTCATAGTTATTATGCCTGTTTTCAGGATTTTGGAAAATCACATCAATGATCTGTCAAAGTTTGGAACAGTGCATATACTGATTGAAGGTTATATTTCTACTACTGCTTCGAGCCCTAGTGAATAAAAAGGACAGGAGCTTCTCCCTGGAAACTGGTGGTAAGACATTTGTCATGTCCTGGCTAATGTACTCCTGTACATCAAGCAAACTAAAACCATAAAAAAACCTAAAAACTATAGATCAATTGATTCTTAAAAGTTTCCATTTACTTTACATGCCTACAGTATTTTCCACTTAGACAACTTGCTTGTATTTGGTAGAAACTTCACCAAAAGTTTGTTTGATAGTTTAAAATCTTTGGCTTATTTGATAAACAGAAAACATGTGGATGTTTGCAGAAGTGTGAAAATTTGTAACAGAATCATCTGCCTTGATTGCATTTCCGTAATGGTTCTGACAATAAGTTATTTGCCTTTATTTTATCTTTCTTCCCCAACATGCCTTTGTGCCCAGGCCCATGGCTGAAATCTCTGTTCCTATGTTTGGAGAGAGCAGAAACAGAACACAGATTTTCAGGTTTCCTTTAAGCCCTTTCTAGCCCTTTTTCTCATGAAGATAACTGAGAAAATCCATACTGAAACTAATTAGAAGGTTGAAAGCTTGCTTCATATTCTCTCTCCAATTTTCCCCCTCTTACCCCCCCAAATTATTCAGAGTGTTACAGTAGCCTCCTATAGGATTGGGCTTCAGGGCTTCAGGCTGCTCAGATTGAAGGCCAAATCCTCAGAGGTGTTGAGCATCTCCAGCTCCAGATTTGGCTCCTTGTTAGTAGTGGCTTCCAGCAACATCTGCAGTTCCAACAGGGATCAAGACTTAGTGGCTTTTTGCAACTCCCAGCAGGCATTTGTTCAGGGTGATGCATTTTTATACTCCAGTTTCACTTGCAGCAGGATGTTTTTAAAAGTTTGGCTGGCATGCAATAGCTAAGATCTTTGTGAAGAATCAGGGTCTTGCTCTGCTGGTTAAAGCACCCTGAGTCTCTTTGCAGTCTCTACTGTTCGCTTGCTTGGGATGGAATGTATTTTGGGGAACCTTAAGCCTAAATTATTTCTTAGTTTGATGTGTCGTCTCCAGCAGTAAACAGTTTCACTTGAAGCAGTTGACTTCCAGCACCCCCCTCTCTACTCCTGTCCTTGTCACAGTCACCTCTCTAAATGCTTTATTCATTACATTTTCATTGTCTTGAATTTATGCACTGAGGAAAGTGGGCTCCTAATATTATGAATGTTGCTTTCAGTCTGCTTAGCATGTCATTGTGCTGCCACAGACAGAACTTTCCCATCTTCCCCAGATATTTTCTGCTGAGAAGTGATTCCAGTTTCTGTTTTCTATTCCATATCCAAATATTCTTTGTTTTATGTCCCCATCTTTTAGTGAAATCTATAAAAGGCTGCTACAAAGAAGGATAAAATGCTGTAATGCATACAGCCATGACAAACCCATGATATCTAGTTTTGGTCACACACTCGTGTAAGCGGGCAATAACTGGTAATATCATTAATTAACCAAACTTATATAAAGCAGACTGGAGAACCAACATGCCACTTGTTATGTAGAAGCTTATATAGCCTACACATGAATATAATATGTATGTGTGCACATATGTGTTTGTGTGTCTGTAGACAGGCATCAGTAACCACAATTCAATAAGTTTACAAGAATACTGAATTTCCAATAAAAGCTTGTTTCTGGAAAATCCCTTCTTACTAATGCAAAAGTAAAGGTGATGTGAATAATAATGTGATATATTAGCTTATATAGTGATTTCAGTGAACATAACCTGAAAGTTTTCTAAGCTGAATCATTAACTCTATTTTACAGATGGAGACATAAAGTTGAAGTGAGCAGCCCAGATTCATGCTGAAGCTAAGTGGTGCAGCTCAGAATAGTCCAGTGAACTGTCTGGAGATCTCTTTTGGCTCCCTTATATTTACCTTAGAAGTCTTCAAATAGTAAAATGAAAGAGAAGGGGACATGAGAGGAAATGAAACCTTATAAAGATAACTAGCCAGCCAACTCTTCCTTCTCAAAAACACAAAATAAAAGTTTCATTCTATCCCAACAAGCCCAGATGTCGTCAATTAAGAGCAAAAGTAGGAACAGACAACGCAGGCCTTTTGTTGGTTTTTAAAGTAACTTTTCTATTGAAGCCATATACATTCATATTACACAGATCAGAGTAATAATACATGTTTCCAACTTCTAGCCTTTCCTTGTGATAACACGCTGTTCCGTGTTTGCCAAACAAAAGCTTAAATACAGATAAATAAGACTACCAAAGGACATACTCCAGCACTAGGAAATGGAACAAACCTGCAAATTTTATCCCATATCACAATTTCCTATCGTACTGTACATAAAGAAATAAGTTAAGAAAAAATTCCACTCTTTTCCAATGATGCTTGACACTCAAGTGTTATGCTCCTTTCAAAATCCTGAGAGAGAGTTAGCCCATTTTTTTGTATAAAATGTTGTTATGACTATTTTATTTACATCCTTGCAAATCTGAGTGCTCTACTGTGGAAGGTAGAAGAGCAGTATGCATGGGGCTTTTCAGCTATCTCACTTCCTCTGGAAAGGCCTGAGCCTGAACGCAGAAAAACATCTTCAAATGTGGCCATGTTGCCTGTTACTGTGCATAATTTGGAGGCTTGGGCTCTGGAATGGAACTGAACTTTGTTGTAGATATGTAGTCTCCATGAACAGTGCATTGGGAATGAATCATAGACTGGTTTGGGTTGGAAGGGACCTTAAAGATCCATCCAGTTCCAATCCCCTGCCATGGGCAGGGACACCTTCCACTATAACAGGTTGCTCCAAGCCTCATCCAGCCTGGCCTTCAACACTGCCAGGGATGGGGCAGCCACAGGTTCTCTGGGCAACCTGTGACAGTGCCTCCTCTCTCTCTCAGAGAAGAACTTCCTAACGTTTAATCTAAATCTACCCTCTTTCAGAAGATGCTTTATAGAAGCTACATAAATTCCCTGGCTGCATGGAGTCACCTGGAGGAGTCTGAGGCTGGCCAGAAAAACACTAAGAAGAAGAATGTCTGGTAATGCCTCCTGCCATGCTGGTGATCCAAAAGAAAATGTGTGGGGTGGGGTTGTATGTGTTAATTTTACGTCAGATTTGTCCCACTGCATAGCAGGACCATGCGGCTTTGGATGAGGGCAAACAATCCGTTGTTCACAGCAACAACCTGCAACTTAGCTTAGGCTTTAGTGTGTGTGTGTGCAACCCTACCATTATGCTCCAAAAACCTTTTTCTCTTAGAGCAACATATTTCCAATGGAGCTTCATTACAGTGAACTATGTAAATCCAGTCTTGGGGAAAGCAGACTAGTTCCCAGCATTTGAACATAATGACACACATACACCATGTGTGGGCTGACATTAAATGTCCATACACTGATTCTGCCCCTTGCCTGGCTTTATGGAAATGTTCATTAGGTTCATCCCTCCTTTCCAACAATAAACCTGGGATTGATTATAGTTTTGCATCAAAATTATGTGAAACTCGTGGGTTTGAGTCCAGAGGAAATGTGGGAATATCTTATTAAGATTTTAAGTTCACTTGAATTTGAAACTCAGAATGAAACTTGGGGAGGGAGAGAGACAGATCCACACGAAATAATATGTTCAAACAAATCCTCATGAAAAGCAGCTGCCAATGGCTTTAGAAGAAATCCTCACTCAGAAAAAAAAAAGAAAAAGAAAAAAGAAAAAGAAAACAAGTCAAGACACATTCCTTTGTCTTAAGTATCTGAATCTCAAAGTTACCAAAAATCCCTCTTTCCACTCTGAATAATGCCATTTGTTTAAAAAAAAAAAAAAAAAAAAGCCAACAAAAAAAACATTTATTCAACAAAATTTCCCTTTAGCAGTTCTAAAAGCAGAAGGAAAAGTATGTTTTAATTTATTTATAAACAAAAGATTATTTCTTGCACTGCCAGCAAAAATCCTGTTTGCCGAGAACATTCTAGCTTCAAATGTTATCAGCAACTGTAAGGATGAGTCCTTTTATGTAAATGAACTCATTATTATTAATTTCTTCTGGTGCTGAACGATTTATGAACTGCTTTTCGAATATGGAAAAGTGGTTCATGAATCAGAGAGGAAAAAAATGTTCAAAAAGTCTTGGGTCGATAAATAACAGTAGTCATTCATGAATCCTGCACATGGTGCCTTTTATCTTCAGTAAGGAGAAGATCAAAATGATAAAATAGTAATGTGCCAACGAAAAAGGATTGAATGGGCAGAGACTAGTAACATTGTCCTCTTCATGTCGTAATGGGCAGGGATGAATGGTGACAGACTATCCTTCACTAACAGGCAGCTATATACTGAAATTCTCCCAAGGTGAAAATGTTCTTCTTTCATATGCATGCCTCACGGAACCAGAATAAGAGGGATTTGCTGAGCAGAATCCCACTTGTCCCCCTGTCTCTACACAAGCTATGGTCAAGGAATGGGGATTTTCAAGGAATACAAGCCTGATACGACCAGACATTGTAATTGCAAACCACCCCTGTAACCTCATGCTTCCCCAATGTCTTTTACACCTCATTACTGCTAGTCTTCCTAGAACTGGCATGTTACCTCATTCTTTTCTATGAGGGTGTTCAGAACTGATTTGATTTTAAAGGCTTTTAAGATGAACAGAGAGGAAAAGTACTTCATAAAAAGTGGAAAATCTGACAGCTGTTCACCTTAGCCCTGCTCTCTGAGCATACCACTAGCCCTAAACAGGTTGGAGTCTTCAGGGTAATACAATGTATACAACAATTTACATTGACCTTGTTTAATGAAGATGCTGGTTTTCATCTCTTTTTGAAGGAATCAGGCTGAAACACAAAATATTGAATGTACCAGGAGTGAATTGTGGTCATAGAAGTGGTATTTTCTCCTTTAGGAAATTCTCTGATATGCAAGTGGTCACAAAGTACTGGGTCAAAATTTATCTCCAAAATAATTTCATTAAGATCACTGAAGTTGTGCCCAGAATGAGTTTAGCCCATTATTATTTCAATGCTAAATATAACACAACTCTATAAAAATGAAGTAGAAATGGTGATAAAAAAATCTGTTTTCTAATTAGTTTTCCTTTCTACAGTTTTGATATAGGAAGAAACTGCAACCGCATATCATGATTATTGGCTCTTAAATAGGATTGCTCATCTAAGAACTTCAAAGACTTTTCAGGTATTAGTCAATTATAAGTTCACAACATCCTGTGAAGTATGAGGAATTCTATTAGCACTAAGGGTGAGGAAAACTAAGTAAGGAAAATTTACATGCACTAAATCTTGAAAAGATTTTTGCAAGATTCAGTAGTTAATCTAGAAGAATTGAAGACTTTTTCTACTGCAACCAATAATCAAAAGTAACTTCCAGCAAAAAGAAAATAAAGTGTCAGACTAGTAGCTGCTTTTTAACCTTATTCTTATCTATTGATTTCAAACTAATATCTTGTCCATTTTCTTTATTTGATATTGCCACAGAACAGAATCTTATGCTCCTGAGCTCAGCAATGAAGCTTTAACCACTTCAATATACATAGTTCCACAATATATGTTTTTCTGCCTACCAAAGACATAATGGCTGCTCCTTTTATGGGAAACAAGGATTTAATCCAGTAACTCTGTGTGAATCAATATTCTTGTGAAATGACACCATGTTGAAGTTATTTTATGTTATGTTGATGGTTAGCTAATTTTGTAATGGAGACATTTCTTCTAGAAGCAGACATAGTATAATTTAGTGGTAAAAACGTCAATCACAAAGGGTTGAACACTTATGTCAGGGCAGGAAGAGGGCAGATTTATTGATGGAAATGTATCTATATACTCTTTGTGACACTTTGACCTGAAATATCCATTTTGGTTATAATTTTGTTTTGTGAAAATGACATCAACTGCAATCACTAATGTAAAAATGACACTGGAATGCTTTGTTCCACAGTCCTGATTTAAGTCTTACTGCTGTTTGTTATAGTAACAGCTTCTCAATAGCAAGCAAATTAAGGTACTCATTTAACTGCTCCTTTTTTCTGTTCATAGGATTTTGTAATAGATGGCAACCTCAGGAAAAAAAAAATAAACAAAACAAAACAAAAAACCACAACGTTCTCTTTTCTATGGTTTAATACTGTTTAAATAATAAATATATGGCATGTTTCATAATGACATTGAGGTAACCAAGAGAAGGAGGCATGGTGCTCTGGATAATTCTATATGCGGATATATTCCTGTGTGGCTTTTCTTCCTAATGCCAGTTAACCACCCACCCGAAACCATAAAAAAATAACAATAGTAATGGGTAGGAAAGGATGGAATAAAATAAATGCAGAGGTTGAGAAAGAATAAGTGACAAGGAAGGAGGCAAAAAACAGCACAATGCAAAACACAGGGAACGTAGAAATGTCTCATTTCTGACTTCAGATTTTTAGGTTTTTTTCCTTAAAAATTATAAAATCCTTACCAACCCAAAAGACTTTTGTATTATTATTCCAGATTTACAATGGTGTAACAAAACCAGGAAATAGGAAAAATATTAGGAACAATGTGAATTTTACAGAAGAGCTGTGCTACAATGCTAGGTACCAGTTATTGTCTATTTTCTGCCCAAAATCTATTTCTATTTCTCTACCCAAAACAGTGCCTTTTGCCAAATAATATCATGACTTCCTAATTTTTAATGGCTTAATTAGTCTCTGAGTTAGTCACGAGAAAGCTACACTGTAGTGTAGAGTGATTCTTGCGCAATTGGAAGTTAAATTTGCATGCTGTTTTGCCAGCTACCACACAATCCATTCAAGCTTTCCTATTTTTGACTCTTTCATTTACACCCTTTGCATGACTTTCACAAAAAGATAAAACCTTGCTTTTCTCTATCGATCATCTTTTTTTACTGAAATGCACAAAATTCATAATCTACTTTGTAAATCTTAATTCTTGGATCCTTTTCAGGCAAACAAAGTGACAGGAGACCGTGCAATGTTCTGTTCTGTGGTGAGTCACAATGATTCTCTCACTTAAATATAGAAACTATTTAGAGTCTGAGAAGATTACAAATTATCAGCAGGACAAAAAGTGGGAATTTTTCCTATATTTTAAGGCCATGACCCCCAAAGGTGTTTCTTTTGAGTGATATTCTAGGCTTTTTATAAATTTTATTCATTAGAAAAAATCCTCAAACAACTGAAGGCTGCTTACCAGAGAACATTGAACACTACTCATAGCATCACTATTGGTGATGGTATGATAAATCATAGAATCATAAAATCATAGAATAGTTTGGGTTGGAAAGAACCTTAAGATCATCTAGTTCCAACCCCCGTGCCATGGGCAGGGACACCTCACACTAAACCATGTCACCCAAGGCCTCATCCAACCTGGCCTTGAACACCGCCAGGGATGGAGCATTCACAACTTCCCTGGACAGCCCACTCCAGTGCCTCACCACCCTTATAGTATCAGTAGTGTGCTGATAACACAACAATCATAGAATCATAAAATCATATATATATATGCCTGTGCCCTATCAAGCAAGGTAAACAGCTTGTTCACAGTTTGCCTGTCATGCATCTCCACGTGGACTGGAGAAGGTGGATAAGAAAGAACACAAACCTCTCAAAAGTTAGGATGGCTCAATACTTGCAATCATAGTGTGGTCACTGCTCTACAAACTAGTGAAGAATCTAAATAGTAGCAAGGCTGAAATTCAGCTCGCTTTCACATTTTACCAACCAAATCATGGATAGTTAGTGTGTGCCTCAAAGAGATGCTGACTGGCAGGGAGTTAGAAGAAATTTTCTATTAAAATAAGAAAAATGTAGCTAATATTTTGAGTATTAAGGGGTTTTAATTTTTTAAGAATTCTGATGTTTTTTCTTAACCCTAGACATTTTAGTACTGCCCATTTGCATAGGTAATATCACTATCATATTTATTCACACTGCTCATAAAAGAGCACATCACAAAAGTGCCTGGAAAATAAAACTCCAATGAGAAGGGAGCCATCAAGTTTAAATGGAGGTTTATATTGCAGCATTATGAGTCAGAGGCTTGCACATTTGCAGTTCCCATGGCAGAAAGTGAAACTCTGAACAATTAAAGCGGCACAGATATCCTGCCCTAAAGGACTGTAAGCATTTAAAAAAGCAGCCATGACCCCCCTTTACTGGGCCTGTTTTCTATTTAATTTACAGTCTTTATTAGCCAACAAAATCTTGACTGAATCTTAGTCAAAGTGATGAATATACAAGCATTTTGATCTACAATTTGGGGCACTTAAAAGTATTCTTTACTTTATGACCATTCTTAATCAAGTTCAGAGCTCTGGCAGTAATTTAGATATCACCTAAACATATTAATAATAATAATAAAAAAAATTGCTTCGCAGTAGCATGCATACTATCCTTTCTGGTTTTTGTTCACGGTAAGACTGGACTTGCAAATGGTCAGATTCTCATAAAGTTATTCCTACAAGTATGTGTAAGCAGCTTCATACTTAAGTTTCTCTTATTCAGTTCCTACCATGGCACTCAAAAATGGAGCACATGGCAGACAAAAATGACTTGTTCTCACTGGTTTATATATTGAAATATGATCTTAGAAGAGTACTAATATAAAGTACTCACTTTGGGGGAGCAGGAAGAGCTTTTGTTCTTTTCCTTATGTGTTTTTCTCACTTTTCCGTATATTTTCTCATGCACCAAAAGAGGTTTCTGCTTTGTCAGGTATAAGCTGTTTCAGAAGTGTTCCCCTTTTCAAGTACAGGGATTCTCTTTCATGCCAGCAGCCTTTGCAAAACAAAACCCAAAGGTGTGACTGGCTTAGCACCATCACCACAGGTTTTAGGCCCAGTTCTTTCTTGACATTATGTCTTTCTACATCTTTTTCTCTAGATTTGTGTGTGCTAGGACAAACCTTCTGATTCTTGTATTTCAACTCTACAGTCTGACCTTTCAACCAGCACAACTCAAACATTCTTTCCAGCACCAGCAGTGAGTCTCAGTTACTTTGGCCTTGGCAGACAGATACCTTAGCTATTCGCTCTGACACTGATGCAGGGGTGCATTTTCAAATTTGATATTATAACGTCTCCCTCTTCCACCATGCACCCTTTCCTCAGCGCCTTCTTTTACTCCGCAGCTAAAAAATATCCTGTGAATGTTTTAAGGCCCACATAGGCTCTCCCCAGTCTGTTTGTCCCTATCACATCCACCATTCTCAACAGATTTCATCACCAGCATCTTATATTTTGAGCCACACTCTTGTTTTGTTCTCTCATTTGAGGGTCCAGTCCTCTAAAAATCTGCTACACTATTGCACTTGCCCTTCTTCACTTCCTCCCTTAAAACTCTCCTCTGCTGTGACACCTTAAAAAGAATGATAGTGGTTAAGCAGCTGATGTGCTGTGACTGCATAGTGATCATAATTATCTCCCAGTTACCTTGTCATTTCTGCCCCTCTCCCCATCTGTTTGCTGTCTCTTGTCTTTTGCTTAGATTAAAGACTCTTTCGGGTAGGACCACATCTGTATTTCCTTTGCATTGAGATGCTGTCCTGCAAGTAGAATCTCGGGTTCTAGGCACAACTGTGGTGCACATAAATAAGAATTAATGTTTCTAAAGTAAAATCCTCTGCATCTTTCTATGCATAAATTATGGCCATATCCTGTAATCCATTTTTCAAGCTAAACAATTGGCTTCAATGGGAGTTGAGCCAGGGCAGGAGTTGGCCTGTAGTCTTTATTCAAAACAAGTAACATATTATTAATCACCTTAAATAGAGACTATCACATTCAGTGATGCAATCCTACCTGCAGATAAAATAAATACCTTTCCAGAAACCTTATGACTTCTCTCATTTACACTAGGCCAGGCTGCTTTTGAGGAAGCTATTGTTCTGCCAGGGATTACAAGAATGCAGTTACTCCCTGGTCATATTGCCTTCACGTTGAGTGCTTGGAAGCTGGCAAAACAATGGTGAATAGCCAGCAGAGTCAGTTGTATAGCACCCTGTCTTTGCCCAAGAAGTCTAGAGGTATGTGCTACTACCCATTTTATCTACCACCAGAGCAACTTAAAGCAGTCTTCCTGGGGCTCTGGTTTTGAATTTCGTTCTAAATTTTGTTAGGATCCTCAAATGTGGCTTTATTCACATTGTAACGATAGTCCGAAGCTGCTAGTTATAATTCACCAAAGTCTTTGGGAAACAATCAGTTTAGCCAAGAATGCAGCTTGGGAAGAATCTCAAGCTATTTGTATACACGCCTGCATCATAACAGTTGGTGGGAGAGATGATTAGAGAGGCCACTGTCTCCTCTACTGTTCTTGAGGAATGACAGCTGTGTGCTTTCTCCCATGTAACTTGAAAGAACTGCAAATGAGAGAAAAGCCAAAGCCAAAAATAAAAACATGCGCAGAAGCAATGAGTAAAATCTGCCAGATTCAAGGAACTATTGTACTACTGTACATGAGCCAAAAAATCTCTGGAAGTCCCCTATTAGTGCATATCTTGGTTGTAATAGCTTCCCTCCCTCGCCCGACCTCTTCTTTCTCCAGGTGAATCTTGGGGGATTCTGTCTGAAGACAGACTACAGAAAGCATGCACACTTTTTCCAGAGTTATAATTGTTTGTTTTACAGGCTTTCTGCCTGAAAGTGTAGGTTTTTAATTCTTCTCTTGCAAACTGTGGGGCTTCCCAAGTTGAGTATGTGTGAAGGTGAGACAAGTACTTAATATACTCAATGTGCTTGCTTTCTACTCAAATTTATTATTATTTTAGCAAAGGGTTAATCTTAAATAAATGTTCATAGATCAGGTTGCTTTCCACTTTCTGCCAATGTTTAGGTCATTAGATGCTGGTCTGTAAATGAACCATGAGATAAAATATAATGTTAAATATCTAGAACTGATTTATATAGCGGAAAATGCAAGAAGGATAAGAAACTTCTTGGTTTGGACTGTAAGAGAGCTATTGACTTTCTAGCACTGGGAAAAAACCCTTCTGAAGCATTTTCTGTTTGCCATCATCAGGAGCAAGATGCTGAATTAAAAGTATAGTTGATCCTGGTCTGATCCAAAACCCCCTATATTTCCTTTGGTGTAATGAAAGTGCTCATAGCTGTGTAGCAAAATTACTCCAGTGGAATAAGGCATATATGTGGAAACAGAATTAAATTCCAGGTTCTTTCCTAGCCTTTTACAAAAAGACATAACTTGTTTACCTACAAAAGGGGGTGGGTTTGTTTGTTTGTTTTCTCAAAGGACATAAGAGTTTTATAACTTTACACTGAATTTAGTGTTTACTGTATTCTCAGTAATGTACCTCTATATCCATACATGTGAGGGGTTCTTCAGTCAATTACTTCTGTGTTATTGGGAAGAAATTTATCTAGATATTTCAAGTAATATGCTACGGTGTATCTGAAAATTGCCTACTCTTTCCTATCTGAGAAAAACATGCAGCACTGAGTAGATAAAGCAAAACTTTATATTTATTTTAGATAATTTAAACTCTAATTATACAAAAATGACGTGAGAGAGATACACAGATTCTGACCCAGAATTTTGACTAGAAAATAATAATATTATCCTAATTAAAAACCATATAATAGTTCCTTATCCAAGCTCAAATCCCTGACAGATTTGTATGGCTCCAATAATTGCAGGATTTGCAGGCTAAAGATTTAGTAAAAGTTTCATGGAAAAAAAAATCCCTAATGAATTCTCAGTGTTTTTTAATATTGTGTCT
This sequence comes from Psittacula echo, assembly GCF_963264785.1. Lineage (NCBI taxonomy): Eukaryota > Metazoa > Chordata > Aves > Psittaciformes > Psittacidae > Psittacula > Psittacula echo. Next base: position 92,959,371 of record NC_137742.1, on the reverse strand, counting down.
CTCTTATAACGATGATGGTTTTCGGGGACTCTTGCTCACTTATGGGACATGTGGGTCGTTCAAAAGCTTGAATATTCATTATGAGATTAGCAGGAACTGGATGTGCAATATGTTTGGTTGAAAACTAAATTTTATGTAAATTCTACAGTGATGTTTTCTGGCTCAGTTAGAGTCCCTTCTATTGTTTATCTTCATACTAATAACAGTCTCTTGGGCTTCTTTTTCAGCCTCTCTGTATACTTTTTTTAGTTTTAAAATAAAAGATGAAATTCCAAAGAAAACAATCTTTAAAGATAGAAATAGAAACACTAGGTAAAAAGAATTAGCATGCAATCTCTGCATATATTATGTGGAAATCTTCTGTAAAATCGCAGCTTGGAATTTTATTCTTAGGACATTAACCATTTCATGTTTGAACAATGTTGCTGCTCTGGTTGCCCATATAACAGAAAACCTTTGGTTCTTCTTTTGATTTCTATTTCTGGATATTTTTGTAATATTTATTAAAATATTCTTTCTCCAGTGTGGTAAATCCAGTTGTCTGGGAGAAATAAAATCTGTGGCAGCATTCTGAAATGAGAATTAACCTTGATTACTACAGTCATTTACTAATCAAAACTGGAGACCTGCTAATCAAGCCTGAATTACCAGCTGCCTGATTTTTATAGTGACATAACCAAAATTGAACATTTGGTAAACAAGAGTCTTATTTATGAGGGGAAAAAATTGGCATATGGCCATATTCATTTTAATATATTTATCACTATATGGTTGTGATTTCCTTATCTGCTGATGCAAGCGTCTCCCTTCCAATGTAACCCATCCACCTCACCCCAGAAAGATGAAAGCTGAATTTTAGATCACCCTTTAATTACAGTCAGAGTAGACAATCTCCTACTCCAAGAGGTTTTCTGTTCCCATTCCTGGAATTGTTCAAGGCCAGGCTGGGAAGGGCTTGGAGTAGCCTGGTCTAGTGGAAGGTGTCTCTGCCAGTGGCAGGGAAGTGGGAACCAGATGATCTTTAAAGTCCTTCCCACTGAAACCATTCTGTGATTCGATGACCTGCCTGTTGGACCAGAGAGACCAACTAATATATTGCAAGAACCTTGTAATATAGACTCGGTTAGAAAGCACATTGGAATAAGGGAAACAGAAAGCTGAAAACAGAAATGAGAGGGATGGAGAACTGCCAGTAAGCAGACAGCTGTGAAGAGCTTCAGGAGGAAATGGCAAAGAGCATCCATGAGGTCCTGGTGAGCCCAAGGCCAGGGGGGGTGCAGAAAGCAGAGAGCTCTGGAAAAGCAGGAAAGCAGGGAGAAGGCCCAGGGGAAATAGGAAGAGTGAATCACTGAAGGCCTGGCGGAGGAAGCCACTAACCGTTCCTGTGATTAAGTGCATCATATGTATAAATGGACAATGTACCAATTATGATAGCCTATCTGATGGACCTGGGATTTTTAAAGAATTTATCTGATTTCCATAAGTGCAACTAATTTTGTGAGTTTATTTTTTTTTTTTTTGAGAGAGAGGGTTGATTTCTGTTCTTTTTCTCAGCTCCCAGATGGCATCCTGTATCCACTGGTACACAAAATAATTCCCCAGCATTTTCTTTAATGAATGACCTATTATGAGCAAACAGCAAAAACCCATATCGTACAATTCTTCCATAAAAAAAATATAATTATTACAAATGAAGATAAGCTCCCAAATTGGGAATCTTTTTTTGTTGTTGTTGTTTGAACTGTGGATGGTATTTCATTAAGGTGGCTTGTGCATTTTTTAAAAAAATCCTGTTGAAATTACATTGTCATGGCTAATTGTGCTGTTAAAAAGGTAAAGAACAGAAACACAAAAAGGTGATTTCCAGAATGTTGTTTACAGCATGGCATACCTAGCTAGTCAAGCTTTTTCCCAATCTCTGGGTGTTACTTTAGACCTAATCCCTCATTCTTCCAATTCTTAGCATAGGAAATATATATTAAAGCTAGCGCTGCTTCCATTTTTTCACCATCTTGTCTTTTGGAATATTGTTTTTCCCTGTAAGTCTTGAACGTGCTTTTGCCTAACAAGAATGAAAAAGCTTAGGGATGAATTAAAATGCGCTGAATGGTTTATAGCATATTTAGACCTTGGAGAATGTGTGTGTATAACAACTGTGTGTTTAAACACAACCCTGCAAAGCTGCAAGGGACCACAGCTTAGCACAGGCCAGCTTCATGAGCAGCCTTATGGTAAGTGTAGTCCAGTCACGTCATGCAGCAATTAGAGCAGCACGTTTAGCTACTTGGATCAACTGACATTGCTTAGAGTGGTTTTAAGTATCAGGAAAATGTGAGCAACTATAAGCTAAAACAGAGAGTGCTATTCCTAATATTGTGTACTCTTGGCAGGAGGGACATCTATGAGGATAAGGATTCCCAATTTTAGGGATGGATCATGTAAGTACATTCATTAGGAAATGACTTAGAACATTTGAAAGGCCAAAGAAATAAGAATGAAGTAAGTGGCTTAGAGTTAAGCAAGAGGGGTATTTCTCCCCAGCACCTGGAACAGGATTCTGCCCCATTTCATTTCATGTCCCTGTTTCTCCCTGAAGCCACATCCATTCATCCAGATACCTTCCCCTGAAAGTATTTCCTTACATGTGTAGAATGACCTTTGCACCCTATCAGAACTTCAGAAGCCAAGCAAATCCACCTGGAAGTTTAGATTATTTCAGACTGGGACACAACAGGAGCTCTGCAGAGAGAAGGAGCAGATGAAGTCACTAAGGAGGAGAGGTTGCTATGGAGGAAGGCCAGAAAAATGGTGGAAAACAACAACAAAAGTAGTGGCAGGAAAACTAGGCAGTGGAAGCAAAAGTGGTAAAGTGACGCCAGAATGCTTTACTGGCTCTAAAGTGAGAAAAAATTCTGAAAGCATTCATTTATTCATTTTCAGCCAAAAAATACAACTAGGGCTTAAAAAGAAGAGAAGAAGAGAAGACATGAAAATAAAAAGTAGCTAACGAAGAAGAAATTAAGGAAAAAATAAGAGAGAAGAGAAACAAGTGCTGGAAGTGAATGAGTGGATGGTGGGGGAGCAGGCAGTACAAAGAGATCTGACATATAGGGCTTTTAGGTAAGTGAATTTTATTTGTATATGTAATTTCCTACTTTTTATTGCATTTCTCTGGCAACCATCCCACAGTTCCATAACCTATGGGTGGGTGGGAGGGAGGAGGTGGCTAAGAGGACAAAATGATAGTTTGTGGCAGAATATTGAAGTGAATTGAATCAGGTCATTACTTGTGGTTGTCATTAGACAAATAGTGAAACTGGGTTAATGGGGCAGGTGTTTATGAATCCTACGAGCTAGATGAGGCTTGATTTTCAAAACCTGACTCACACAGAAAGGGAGAGGCCCAAATGATTCAGTCAGCAAAAGAGATGGTGAGCAGTGGTTTCAGCACTGCAGGGGCCATGGAGACCTATTTCAGATTTACAAGATGGTTCTCAGCTCTCAGGTATGCTTCAGTCTCTTAGCAGGTTTAGGAAGGTGGACACTGCCTATGTTTCTGTATTGTTGACTTCTTTTTTGCAGCCATAGGATAGAAATTATATAATTTTTAGTGAAAAATGAGGTCCTGAAACACAACTATATGGCAAAGCATGCCTTTAACGGAAAATGCTCTGAAATCTGAACTCCAAACTCCATCTTTTCTGGGTACTTTTGGTTTTTTTTGCCCTCTGACTCTTTACAGTCTTTCTTCTAATTATCTTGAATTTAAAATGGAAAAATATCTAAAACACACAGTGTCAAATATAATAAGTTAGGATTTTTGAAAGCTTTAGAACTTATGTGATAGCTGCCATCCTGCATCATACAAAATGTCCATGTAGACCAGTGTCTTTTCTCTGAGGGTGAGAAGAAGCAAATGGCCACAGAAAAAGTATATGAACTCTGATATATGGCTCATATAGAACAATCCTTCTTCTCCTGGGTGCTTATGCCCTCTGAGGATCAGTATCTTAGACGTTTTGATTTGGAGGCTGGATCTTGATCATCATATTTAGTAGCTAGTGATGGATTTCTTTTGCATGATTTCATGTAATCCCTTTTATGATCCATTTACACTTTTGACCTCCACTCCATCCTGTGGCCATGAGTTCTGTAATTTCCTGATGCACTGTGAGGATAAAGTACTTCTTTTGTTTGTTTTAAGAGTGATGTCTGGTCATTCAACCGGGGCTCCTAGTCCTTGCGTTTGTGGGAATTGTTGAATAATGGCTTTATATGTTAGAAAGAAGGCTTTTGAAATAAAAAAGCTCTCTTGCAATTTTAAAGCCTTGTGATCAGGCAAGCTTTTGCTCTTATGAATCCTTCCATGAAAAAAATTCCCAACTCCAATTGCAAACTGATGAAATTAGAATTAATTAAAACAAAAGTGCCTTTATGATGTTCATACTGCATGTATAAGTAACCTTAGTCTTATTTTATACCTTTTATATGATTCCCTTCTCATGTTACATCACAGTGCTATTGTCAGTTCCATAGGAAATGCAATAGTCTATTTGTAGTGCCATGATCTGTGGCACAACTATTAAATCACAACTATAATAATGGGAGAGTATGTTCATTGAGTTCTTTGCAACAGAAGGAAGGGGAAACGCCTGGCAAGTCATTTAAAAAGAATATAGGACTTTACTTTGAAGAAGACACCTGAATATTGACAGACAGCAGTATGCAATGGGGCAGACTAGAGTGTGAAATTGCAGTTTCTCAGAAACTTCATAATTACTGTGTTTACACTCCAACTCTCCAATATCCAATGTAAATATTACTGTTTCTTTCCCACTTGCATCTAAGCTATCTTGCATTTGGTGTTGAGCAAATTGTATATGAATGCTTGCAGTGGGGCAGCTGATGTGCTGCTACTTTGCACTCTGCTTTGACCTTTGGTAATCCACTTGTACACCTACACTTTTAGTATCTCGGCCTCTTTGGTCTTTGCCCAAGTGGAGAAAGAGCCAATAACTACATCAGCCTGTAAGGCACAGCAACCAGATAGGTGGCCCTGGGGGAGCTGGTGGACCAGTCCTGTGTGCAGAAAGTGGTGAGGAAGGATCTGTTCTTTTCCCCAGTCGACCGTATTTCAACCTGGAGAAAGGAAGAGAGAACAAAGAGGGGGGGGAGAGAGGCGATGTGAGGTAGAACCAGTATTTCCATCTTTCTGCAGATGGCAGTTATCCACATATCCTCTTTGCAGCATCTTCCAGTTCTGTGCTATTCTGTATCATTCTGGTCTGCTTGCTTTACAGGGAGATAAAGAGCAGATTCCAGGGTGAAATCAAAACTGCTCTGAAAATACACTTGTGTGGCAGTATTTGGAGCAGTGGTGAGAGTTTAAACAAAGAGTTTGACCCTGTCCCAGGAATCAAAATTAATGTAAGAGAATTGAATGCAACACAAGGTGTGGTGCAACAAGGACTACTGGGGGGTCTTGTTTATATTCAGAGATGACAGTCAATATTCAGCACTTAAAAAGAAACAACAGTGTAATGGTTTTCACTGAATTGTATGAAGAAACAGGATAACTTTAACAAACATCACAAAGAATGTCACAAATCAATTGTATTGAAAATACATTAGGTTTCTTTAAAAAAAGAGATTGGAAAAGAAAGCAGCACAAGCAGGAGGAGAGACAGCACACAAAGATTTACTTCTGAGTGCTACAAAATATTGAACTAAAAATAACATTAAAGATGAAATTTGCAATGAATCTCAAGCTGCTAAATTCCCAAAGGCTGGGTCTGCCAAAGGCTCTGTTGGTTTCCTCTGTTCTTTTCTGTCTTTATTTAAATATTTTATATAGTTGTCTATGTTCATGTGTAGTGCGAACTGTCATTTATATTTCAGTCCACTCTAAAATGGATCTTAGACTATTTCAAGCTGTGCACTGCAGTGAACAGTTTTGAACTGAGAGGTAAGTTGAAGTGGTAAGGACAAATGAAGACTGATATTTAATGTAGTTTTTGTGTACTTATATTTTGCTGTCATGTATTTTGCCTTAAAACTGATCTGTAATTTTATGTGTTTTGTGACATTATGATTAAACGTGATCTGAGCATGGTTTCCATTTAGCAAATACACTGATGTATTTTCAAGTTGGAGTGGTTGACTGTGAGAATTCTGTATTCTGACCTTAGGGTTTAATGTTTAGTGGTAACAACATGCAAGTTTAGATCTGCAGTCTTAAGTGTTCCTCCTTGTGCTTTGGACTTGTCAAGGTAAGCTTTTAAAATAAGCCAGTCTTAAGCTGATTTCAGGTTCACTCCTGTGATAGGCACACAGGGTGCTGAACATCTTCACGTCTCCATTGCCTGAGGAATACAGGGCATGCCTTAAAAATTAGGACCCACCATGGAGTTGGGTCCATCATCTTGGGATAGATTTTCCCACCCATCTGCGGTTGGGAGAAGGAAGCAGAGAGACCTTTTGTATCCTCTATAACTCAAATTGCAGAAGTTGTGGTGGCTGGAGCACAGCAGAAGCTTCCTAATTGCTCCCCACAGGGTGGAAGAGACCCAGACTGGGGCTTGGCGGGAGCACCGCAGGCAGAGCTGTGCCTTCAGCCCAGCACTGTCAGCAAGCGGGCAGGGGGATGGTGCTAACAGCAGAAACTCCAGTCCCAAGGGAAGAGGTGTTCATTAGGGTGTAGTGCTGCTATATCCTGACCTTAAGATAGTGCCATTGCTGATACACAATGCTATCTATCAGCTTAGGTAAGAAATATTAAGATACATTAAAGTGGGATTCTGCTTTGTTTTTATTTCAGCATGAGGAATAACAAAACTAGTAGTATTTGGCTCCATTTCCACAGTTCTTAAAAAGAAAGGAATTCTTAAGAAATTATGTTGCTTTCTTCCTTCTGAACAGTAAGTCATACAGAATAAAAATTTTAAATAATGGCTATTAGATTAGGAAGTCTAAGAAGCTTTTACTACTTGGGAGCTTTGACTATTAAAGAATTGATAAATTGCCATTGAAATACAAGTGGCTCTGCAATATGATAGATCAAAGTTCATTTTTTTCCCTAATGCAGAGTTAAGATGAGTAGGCTTACTTTTTACCCATCTTCTTTGCAGATCAAAACCATTCCTTTCTTTTTATTTGAATAATCAATTTACTAGAAGAGCTCAATGTCTATGTTGTGACTGCAGTAAAATTCTTATTCACAACCCTTTAAATAGTAATACTGCTTGTTAGCATTCTGCAAACTTCAATACATCTCAGCAGTGCTGTCCGAAGCATAGAGTATGTCTCCTCCACATAATACCAATGCAAAGGTAATTAATTGTATTTCATAAGGTGATATTTCTTAAAATATTTTGACCACATTATTAAAAAGTTAGCTCTTCTGGGTAGTGCTTCTACACTAAGCTAGCAGAGGGACTTCAGAGTGTTATGTTTTAGTGAACTGTATTCCACAGAAAGGACTCAGAAGACTGAAATGTAAGCTTTAAAAAAACGCTTTAAACTCATGATGTTTTAGAAATGTATTAGTTGAATTTCAATGTAGTTATAGCAGGTTTTCTGGTTTGTATACGCTTTTTTATATATTAAGTACCTATTATTATTTTATAAACCTGTCTAAATCCACTCTGTAATAATTTGTATTGTTTATAGATAATATAGATATAGTTTCTAGAAATATACTTTGCTAAACAATGCAGAATCAAATACATATATTCCTGAAGGAGGCATATAATGTGTGAGGGTATGTAATGGTTTGAAAATAATAACATGTATAATGGTGTGAAAATAAATAATATGGGAAAATATGTATAGATAGCTACACAGGTAATTAAGGAAATCTTTGCTTTTAGTTCAAGGAATACCTACCTTTAAAGTGTTTTGTTCCACATTAATCCCTTGGTAGTCTACTACAATTTGTACCTGGCCATAAAATTTTCATGTATGTAGTGTCTTTCTTTGGAATGTAAAGATTTACAGTCTCTCAGTCTGGTTTGGCTCATCTTGACGCTGATGACAGAAATCCCAGTTTTGCTCTTCAAGGGCATGATTGGGCCATTTATTTCAGCTGTAAAGAAGGACATATTGCTTCTTTTATATATAAAGTATGCCAAAATAAGATTAAAAGTCTTTAGGAATATTGCACAGTAAGTCAGTGGCATGTGGTCATAGAACTAAGAATTCCTTCATTCCTGACTCTCAGTTCCTTGCTTTACACTGTACTTTTGATAATGTGTCTGCATTCTCACAGCAATATTATTCTGGCACATGATAATGCAATAGTTTTGAAATATGCTTTTCATGTGATGTGTGAAAACATAAAATCTATGGATGTGCCCTATATATGAATAGAAGAATTCATATTACGATATGTAGCTACCAACATAATAAATGAAAATCGTTGAAAAGGGAATCTTTCTACTGCTGGGATTTTAAAGAATTAGACAAATGTGCATAGTTCAAATAAGGCAGAATATTCTGCTTCTTGTCACAGAAAGAGCGATAAACATGTATCAGAAGAGAAAATCAGCTGCTGCTTGATAAGTACCATATGATTTTTCTTGACTGCTGCCATTTGGGTCCTTCCAATCCAGTACCTATGGTGCAGATCAGGAATGCCAGCTGCTTTTTTGTTGTTCTGTCTTTCAAAAGGACATTTTTTCTCAGAAAACCCGAAACTATAGCAGTACAACACCATCTCTTCAGAAATATTTTTATTAATTCTTTTGCTTTGCAAATGGAAACTAAATCAGTGTAATCGTGAAGTTAATTTTTGGTCCAGTCTTTTCATCTTGAAGGCAGAAAAGAATCCCAGAAAAGTGACATTGGATGATATCTTTCTCTTATTTTTATAGGCAATCTTTGCATTGTATGATATTAGGTGAAGCAAATATTTGTAATTTGTATATTTATGCTATGTGGGTTAAATTCTCGTTATTTTTTGAGTAGTAGTAGCAGTAGTAACAACAGTAAACAGTAGCATTATAGAAAGCCGCTCTGTAAGGCTCTGTAGAAAGAGATCATTAAAAGATAGCATTCTAGAGATGATGCTCTATCTAGCTGCAATCAGCAGGACCTAGGAACTACGTCCTGTATGATGAATAACAAAAGAAAGAGTAGTTTACATTCTTTGATACATTTCTGCTCGATTAACCCCCAGTGGGATTTTACCCCTCCAGTCACATTTTTCTGTTCCTCTAATCTTCTTTTTGTATTTGCTCACTGACCCCAGGCATGTATTTGACTTGTGACCCTTTTTCTGTTAATAAAATACAGGCCATCTGACCAGCATTCATACCAATGAACTACAAGGTGATGATTACCTCTTTGTAAATGCCAGGAGTTAGACACACAGCAGTATGAGGCTGGTGGCTGGGTGGGCTGAAGATAACCAATGAAAGCACCATGATCAACTCTGAACTGTGACTTCAAAACCAAACTAAAGATAATAAACTCCTTCAAAACATGTACTACTATCCATAGAAGAACTGTATATCTTCTTACATATTGTTCTGCTATTAATTTGTTGATAATGTTTAGGGGATTATAGCATGACAAACAATGATTATAGCTATAATGTGGAAATTTTCAGTATCTGTATGGGTGCTAGCTTATAAAATCAAAATTACCCTATTTACATTTTGGGTTATCAATTATAATTATATGCCTTGTGAAAAAATACATCAGCACTTAGTGGTAATAATTTCAGTATGGTGTTTTGAGGCTAAATTAACACTGGAAAACATAGGTGAGCTCTTTCAAAGAAGAGTCTTATTTGTTTGTAAAGCATGAGCAGAAAGTAGAATTTATATTTTTTTAAGAAAATGCATAGTAATGAATGTATTAATGCCTTCACCAAATCCTTAAACCATGAATCTAATGAAAAGCACTGTTAATTGTGTGTTACATGAAAAAATCATGCCAAAGCCAGATTTATCAGATATGTAATCTGTGGCTCTGTTTTGTGACAGGAAGCCATTATTTCCACTGAAAAAACAAATCCGTTAAATTTGAACTATTAGATTACAGCAGGGTTAAGGCTGCTTCTGTGCTGTAGAGTCACTTCAGGGTCACAGCCCAGTTCTAGAGATGTACTGCGAGAGCTTCATATCTGATTAAGACAAAAAACTGATAAAAATGTAATGCAGACTAACAATATGGAATTATCTGATGTAGTCTGGGGGGATAGGGGCAGGGGGTATAACATCATTCAGTTTATTTGCATATGTTTGTTCTTTCTGCTGAAATCAATCTCTTTGAAGGAAGCGAGAATAGTTTAGCAAAAGAAAATATTATTAATGCTGGTAAGAGAACACAGAAGAAAATCTTTAGTAAACATTTCTTTTCCAGTGTTGATTATCATTCTGTCTAATGTTTATTTTCATAGTTTTCTTTGATCCAAACACAAATAACAATAAAGTTAACTCCATTTCTTTGAACTAACAAAACTATACTGTGGCCAAGTTTGGAGCAAATTTTAAAATGGCTTTTTTGTTTTTCTCCCACGCCACATAACAGATTTATAGAGTAGATGTTTGCATAGCTCATATCCTCCCCTGTATAGGAATGTCTCTATGGCTAACAGTAATTTACCTGCTATGGGCCTCTTTCAGACTTTATTGAACAGGCTGGGGCCTGTAAGCATCTGGGCACATACTCAATAGCAGTCAAGGGAGCATCAGCAGTTCAAGGCTTTGTATGTGGGTTCACCATGTTGTGTTATGATAATTGCTACAGTTTTATAGAGGTTGACTGTGGCTCTGCTGGGCTGGCTGGTGGGTTATAAAACAAGAATGTAGTCAGTCACCCTCACCGCATTTCCTACCCTTACTTACATCACAGGCAGAGAGGCAGGGCAAGGATGGCAGCAGTCAAGGTCTGCACCTTGTCAGGATCTCTGCACAAGGGGAGCTGGAAAGGCATTGTTAGTGTTTCTCTCTCCTGGACCAGAACCAAGCAGCCAGAGCATCAGGTTGTATCTTCACAGTCTTCTTCCATGAGAAATTTGACAGACAAGTATGTAGTATGGGACTTGGAAACAACTACATCCCTAATGTAAGTATTATACAATTGTAAAACATGTAGTACAGTATTTATCATATTGCTTGAGACTCTGTCTACATTGCTGAAAGTGTTTTAATCTGTGCATATTTAAAAATTCTACAAAAACACAGATCTGCTTACGAGGCCAAAACCACAAGATGATCTCAAGTAAAGATATTGACTGTGTCTCAGAAAACTGGTGCCTGGCAGCACCTGCTGGGGTGATGGTCAAGGGTCTGTACCTGCAGTGGACAGCATATATGTCAACCTCAGATTACAGCTAGCATATGTTGTAGCGTTCTGTTCACCTCTCCTACATACAAATAGTGTCTCTGAAATTGGTCAAAGTTATGAATAAAGACCACAATGCCCAACCTCAGTCAATCAGCTAGAGAAGAGCCATATACTGGATAAGATCACTGCTTTTGTAAGTTTTTTGAGGGTATGATACAGAAACATGAGAGATTTTCAGGTTCTATAAAATATAATGATTTTTTTTCTCTCTCTCCCATTACATGCCTGCATTTTTCCCATTGGTTAGCTGAGCTGAGAAAGGGCATCCGGTCTCATGATCGACTGCCTTTGTGAGCAGACCCAAGTTTCATTCTTAAATCAGCCATCATGTGGTTGATGACATGGACAAAGCCAACCCTCATCGCTCCCTAAGCAAATAATCTTCCGTTTTACTGTACACTTTGACAAAATAATGATTTCACCGCTGGAATAAATGTCAAAAATTCCACCAGCCTCAGATGGATTGGGGTTTGTCATTTAGCTTCTAAGTGCAGATGGCCTGTTAAATGGCTTTTTTTTTTAAATCAGGAGGTGTGCAAGTGCTTTGAGAGATTTTAAAAATAGAAGTGAACACAAATAACATGAGGTCAGTTATTGCTAAAACACATCATGAGAAAATGGACATGTTTAAGGATAAATCAGAACTACTCTCAGTGACTCATACTTGAGCAAGAATGAAAATTTGGATTCTGAACTGTGTAGAACTGTTTTGGCTGAAACATTTTTACTTTTTTTTTTTTTTCTCTTTTTTAATTACATATAAAAATGCCAAATAGAAAACAGTTGCTGACTTCTGCTAAAAAAATAGAGTATTTCTGGTCCTAGAGCTGGGAGTCCTCTCAAGGCTCCTGCCTAAATATGCAAAAGCCCTTATCTGTAACAGAGAATCCTCACAATGACAAGCACAACCAAAAAGCACTGCTTATTCAGTTTCACGGTTTTATTTTTTTTTCCTTTTCAACATTATGAAAACAGGAATACCAGAGCTGATACTGTAATTATTGTACAGTTCAATTTCATATAAATATACTTAGGAATATGAGGCTGGGAAAAAACACTTACCTCTAAGGCTCTTTTTCCTAATTTGCTGGCAATCATAGCTTAGGTACAAAGCCCTGAACAAGGCCTCATTAACATTCACTGTTGATGTCCTAAAGAACAAAGCTAGAAAAGTTGAGAACTACAGAACACTTATTTCATGACGAAGGAGTGTGAATCAGTGCACTTCCAAAATTTGAGCTTTACATTCTTAAATAATTTTAAGTAAAAATACATAGAAGTGCTCACATGCTAGAAAAAGCTCTCTCTATTTCTTGTTACTAAATGAAATGGGACTTTGGCACGTAGAAGCAGAGTCCTTTGTATTCCCTAGTCCTTGGGACTGCATGTCTTTCTTGCTGGATAATTCAGAGTTAAATACAAAATTGTGCTCAGCATTCTTCCCTCCTCCTTTTTTTGAATAAATACTTCTACTGTATATTTTGTCAAAGATGACCAGAAAGTCTTGTAGACGGAGTAGTAGCATCTGCCTGAGGCTGCAGAAGCCTGAAGAGCTGAAATGAGAGGTATACTGCTTGAAAATTAAAGATGATAGCCTATGTTATGCTGAAAACTCAGCTCAAAATAAATGGGAATTAACATAAAAATAACCAGTACATGGCTTACTGTAGTGAGAGCCCCATGTGGGGGGGTTGTGTTTTTTAATATTCAATTAAATAATATTTAATTTAATTTTTTATATATATACAATTTAAACAAATTGTTTGCAATAATTGTGATAACCTGCTTTGCCCCTGATGGCCCAGGCCTTAGTGAGTGTAGAGCCTTTGTGGTGACTGACAAGGGTAAGGCTAGTTACCTTGGGGTGGAATACGTCCATCTTGAAAATTCCTCTTCTAAAAGGCTCTCTAGCAGGACCACGATGCTCTTCACATGCAGGGACTGAAACATGAGTTGTGCCTCAAAAATATTATGTTATATAGTCCCACGCTAATTCTTCTTCTATCTCCAATAATTTTCCTATGCTGATTCTGATCTGTTCCTTCTGCTCAGCAGGAGGGGTGTTTGTTCTTTGTCTTTGTTGCTATTAATTTTCCTGTAACTACTATTTACTATATTCACATAGCATCCACTATCAAGCTCCTAAAACAGTGTCAAAGTATATTAAATCTCCCATTTTAAAACAGTAATAAAATGTTTTTATTAAAGAAATACATATAGCTTCTCTCAGATCATGCAGTAAGAAAGCTGAATATAGAACTAAAGTTCCCAGAACTTGGGAAGGACAAAGGAACATTTTATTAAAGAATCTTTTCCCAACACTCAGAGCTCTAATAGTGCTTAAAGGAAATAATAAATCTTTCTCTTTGTCACCCTTCCCTACATTTCTTCTAAAAAAAAAAGAGTTTGTACTACTTACAAGGAAGCTTCCTTGATGTTTCTGGTAGTCCAACCAAGGGACAAGATTGTGTGTACAGGAAGGAGAGTTGAACAATTCATCCTGTAAAGGAATTCAAAACAGAAGTGAAAATCCTTTGTAAGAAGAATAGTGGATTATAGCTGCATACTTTTGCTAATGACTTTGCAAACATTTAGCCAGAGATAACCCAGAAATTCAGTTGCACTTTATTTAATATTCAGATAAGGACCATTCACCTGCTGTTAAGCTACAACATCTACAATCATTCTTTGAATACTGATAATTATATGAAGCAGACTCCCCTAGAGGCTGGAAGTCTAGTCTGGATTCACCTGGAATACAAAGATGAATAATATTGCATATTACATGCACCCAAGTAGTTGCAATTTATAGAAATGTCCATTTATGGCTCCTGAAAAAAAAAGATGTGTATTTCCCCAGGGGTACAGAATACAGTGATAAAAACCTGTGTGGGGACTGTTTGGATTGTAACTCCTAGAGTGCCTGATGTTGATTAATTAATAAACAAATAAATCATTACATTTAGCCAGATACCTCACTACAAGACCATAAAAGAGAAAACGTTAAAAAAAGGGTTTTGTGTGCCTCACCATACGGAAGGATTACTCAGAGATACAAGGAACAAGTACTAGAATTGGCATCCAAATGGCTCAGAGTAGGTGTGTATATACATTATTTTAAAAAGAGTAGCATTATGAATAGGCTCTCTTTGTCTCCTTTCTTCCCCTTTCTTCCATCAGGTGCCTTGTCCTTGTTCTCCCCTCTCATTTGTTGATGGCTGATAACACCTTATCTCCACTAGGGAAGCAACCTGGAAGTTTGCTTCTTCCTCACAAGACTGAGGGTATAATTACAACAATGCACCTGCTCAGTCCTCCGGTGGCTCAGTGAGTCTACATCCATGTCAAAATCCATGCTGTGAGGGTAATTTGATAATCTCACTTTTTTTCATATGCTTTATATGAATAAACCACCAGAACAAGTCTCCGTTGAGTTGGTTCAGTTTAATCTCACAAATTTGTGTCAATTCTTTGTTGCCAGAAGAGTTTTATCATTTGATCTCATGGTTACACTTTAGTAGACTTTAGTACATATTTTATTTCACTCTCCAGAATATAAAATTCCATTTTGTGTCAAAATCATTTTTTTATTATTATCTATTTATATTTCAGTGCTACTTATGGGCTTCAACTGAGATCAGGGTCTTGTTGTACGAGACAGTACAGAAACATGCAATACAAGAATTCTAGTCCTGGGAGCCTTGTAAGCTGAATAAAAGCTGGGACAAAGGAAATATTACCCCCATTTTACAGTTGGGAAACTAAACCTCTAACAGTTTTCCATAAAATGTACTGCAGTGTCATATAGCAATACTGAAGAGAGGATTCTGAAAAAGCTGCAACGTCCAGAATCTATGCAAAATGAAGGTGGATTTAAACCTTATTCTACTGGCAAGCAGCAATGTAAGTTTAAATAAGATATAGAAGTACACTAGTTTGTTAGCCAGATACTTCATTGAGTGTCATTTGTATACTCAGCATCCCAAGGCTCCCTCTGTCTCCCAGCCCTGCCTTCCAAGGTAGAAGACACCAGTTTTTGATGCTGTCTTCTTAAGCGCATTAGAGTTAGCCTGCCTCTGCTTCCTCTAGTACTTAACAAAAATTTACCTCTAGCCCTGCGATGCCACAGTGGTGTCAAATCTCTCTGCCTTCAGCAGCCTCCAGGCTCAGCAGAGATATATCAAGGGTCTGTTAGGTTCTCCTTCCCAACATCCAAAGGGTAATGTAATCTTTTTGTCCTTGAACAGAGCCTGAAATCTCCTGTATTAGAATACTGTTCCTCATTTAATCTGCTGCTCCCAGAAGACCCCATAAAATCCTGGGGAAGTGGTGGCCAACAGAGGGTTTTCACTCAAAACAAAGCAGCAGAGAAGCACTTTGATATGCCCTGAAGACATAGCAGAAATGGTAAGTTCACTGTCTTCCCTTCAAAGGTTACTAAAGATAGTGTGGGATACTGCCAGGAATGAGGGTATGGGGAACAATTTGCACAGAGGTGCTTGTGTCCCTCTCAAATCTGCAGGTCCACTGCTTTCAGCATTTGGTTTGCAGAACACTGTCAGCTAAACTCTTCACCATCCTGCCTGCATCACTCTAGCATTGCCTTTAGACTAAAATCCAGTTCAGACTAATTGTCAAGGATCAGATAACAGGAAAATATTTCTATTTGACAGTCTACTATTTTTCAATTGTTACTCTGTTACATATCTAAGTAAACATTTGTTCCACTTATCATTTCTGAGCAAAAGACATGAATCATTTGACTAGTAAAACCACAACGACAGCTGTTGCTTATTAGAAACAGTCATCTTGTTCAAGGGCCTGCTATGGAGGAGTTCTTCAGGAAACTGTTTCTTGCTTTTAGTGCTTTACAGTGCAACGAAAGCAAAGTTGCAGAAATTAGGGCATTTTTATTTCGCTTATATGATTGGCAAAACACACAGAGCAATCATTACAGCTGAGCTAGTTGCCCCCAAGAAACAGGAAAATACTCGTTTAACAATACTGCTAATACTTTAATACTTATGTTTTTTGACTTAGTGACTTTTATGCAGTTCTCCACAATACAGGTCAAAGAAAACCACATTTAAGGGTCCCTTTGAAGTTAGATTACAGTATTGGGGATTTGGGTATTGGATACAATATTTATACCAGTTTTTATGCATGCACCAGCAATGGTTTTCACCATTCATGGTTTCTCCAGGTCTCAGGAACAAATTAATTCTGGATTCATAAAATCCCTAGAAGCCAGTCATCAGTGGTCATTACTGCATTACTCTCAGATAAAGCTTCTTCAATCAGTGGTAAAAGAAAAAACAAAACAGAATCAGTTTTAGAAGTCTGATTAGGATAGGAAAACCAGGGAGGGCAACTGTACTTAATTGCAATAAAATACTTTTTAGATTAGTAGAAACAAAATAAGGAACAAAACTGGACCATGAGGAATTCGAGAACAAATAAATGAAACTGAGTCAAGTTAGACATAAAGATTGTTCCCTTTCTAGACTGCTGGTTCAAAGGCATTTATAGACCATAAGGGCCAAGATCTGATTGTTTCTGTGACCTCTATGAAACAAAATTGTATTAAACACAGGCCTAACAGTTAAGCATTTTATCAGACAAATTCACTGGAGTGGTATACCGTGTATGATGCCCTTATTGTCAGCTTTGAAGGGAGAAGCCAAAGACTAAATGAGCACAGAGACTGCACGTGTCCCAGCAGAGCAGAGGGGAGAAACATTGGCAGGGCAATGTAGAGATGCTACCAAGTAGTCTGCTCTGCAGTGAAACAGAAGCACTTGTGACTTTGTGGCTGTTACTTAAACACCTTTCACACACACAAACACACCCCCAAATAATTTGCGAACAGTAAAGAAGAAAGAGTTTTAAAAATATACAAAAATGGATTGTTGGATAATGGCAAAAGAAAAGGAAAGCAGAACAGAAAGACAGTGGAGGGAAGTGTGGCACTGAGGAGGCAAAGTTGAAGTTTATTATAGGTTAGAAATCTGCAAAACTGCCACCAATTCAATAATAGTATTCAGCGAGGTTTCTAAAGATCATATCCTGCCCTTCATTTACCCTCACCACACTTACTGATGGGAGTCAGCACTTTGCTGCAGCTGGATATTTAGAAGTCATTTGTTCTGTGTAACATGCCTGTTCTTACTAATCTTAGTCAAGTAAGTAGTCCATCCTCATGTGTCATCCCACAGAAGTCAAATGTGCTATTAGCATAAGTGATGATTACTTATCTGTGTGAGGTCTTGGGAGGTTGGGTCTTTTAGCATCAGCATACTTGACATGTCAGTCTTTCTACTATAATTTAATAAAATGGGGCCCAATTCAGTTCAGAGGTGCCTTGAGGAATAAGCTGGACTTAAATGGTGCTTAGGCCTTTGACTGGACCTCTGCAAACTCTGAATTTCATTGACTGAATACTAATTAGTCAAAGGGGGGGCTATTAATTTATAGACTCAGTTCTTTAGTGTAGCTGGGAGCATGGTACCTTTACAAGTGCTTGAGCAAGGTAATGTAAATTCAAGCATACTCAGAAGAAAGTTCTGCTAAGGCTGCTTTCTTTGGTAGAAAACAGGGACTGCAGAAATGCTATTGATAAATAGTTCAGAGAATTTGTACCTGTTGATGGGTAAACATCAACCTAGAAGAATGCTATGCACTGAAAATGGACAGTCTGAGACAATGGCATCTCACAGGTGTGTTGAAATGGAAATCTTCCTTCCAGTCAGTTGGGTGGAAAAGGCCAAATCCAGAAACCCTTGCAGTCAGTTGAAACCCTTTTGTTTTGATGAGCTCGGAATTAGGCCGTTACTAAGCACACTAAGGCACTCTTGATGCATCTTAGTCTTGAATGATTGTGGACAATAACGCACTTAGTGTAGCTTCCGTACAACGAATCAGCTACCCATAATCAACTACTTGGTGTGAGAAGGAATCAATCAGTTCATTTTCTATACCACGCATCTCTCCTAAGGAAGAACTCCTAATTGCTGCATGATAAATCAGGAAACAACATCATCCATGCTAAGCACATAATTTTAAAGCATTATGTGTACTTCTAACAGCTGATGTTCTCTCTGTTTTTAATATTTTCTTGTATTTTTGCTCTTTACCTGATTTTTGAGCAGTTGCTAGCCTTGGAGTGGTTCATGTATTCTTTCTGAACCTTCATTCTGAGATCCTACAGTTTTCATAGAATTTACATTTTTTGTGTGAATACTGCAGCAATTCCTTGTGCCCTTTGCAACCATCTCCTTCCCAAAGTGTAATGGATGTATGAAAATTTTGGATCATCATTTCCTGCCCAACATGGGTCACTCTGCTCCTTGTTACATATGATCTGCTATAGTTACAGAGTGCATGAATAATCTTCTGTGTGACTCCAAACGGCTTTTTAAAAAGGAAAAGATATTTGAAAAAATCTTAATCCATGGTACAAAAAGCGTGGCCCAGCTGTGAGACCTAGGAAGTCTGGCACACTAGATCACAAGTAGTGGACCCCTCATAACATTTGATCCTTAGTTTTGCTTGCTGTACCTGTTAAAACAATTGGCTGTCTCCTACACCTACTGCACTTCCAGCTTTCCAACCAGGTGTTTGTGAAGAATTGCATCAATTAATTAGTAAAGAAATCTTTTGCCAAATTATGTGTATTAAAGTAATATATATTCAGGTCAGTCCTGTCAAATCATATATATAAAGTGCATTTTACACAATGCATCACATAGACATTTGGTGGAACACTACAATCTGCATATTAAATGGCAAACAGGTCCATACTAAATTAACAACAAAGAAACATCATTGTAAATACTAATGAAAGAGTGCTGTGAGAACTTCTTTTTTTCTTTTTCTAGTTGTCTGGACAGCGTAAGTTTTTTTCCTGTTTTATTTACAATCAAGTTCAGACATTTTCAGAGTTTAGATGCCTTTGCTCTCTGATGCCCTTGTATAGCCCAAGAACATGCCTAACTTCATTTGGCTATAATCCATATGAAGTCAATAGGACATTATCATATGAAAATTAAAAACCTTTGGAAAAAGCTTGATTAATCAGTTTGGAAAAGATTTTGAGATCTTCATACGTCCACCACTACATTTTAAATAAGTATTTTTTGTTTTCTATTCATCCAAAACCTGATTTTTCTTTATTTTCCTGATAGCCTGGCAGTTTAGGCAGTAGAACTCCTTTATTCCTCCCGCTGGAGTAGCACAGAGGAATTGATTTGATTCCAGTAGGTAGTACTTATTTCATTATCATGTTACAGAAAATAAAGATTATGATTCCAAAATATTTTGCCTGCAGTCCGCACTCTAACCATGAAAACGGTGGTATGTAGAAAAGTTGACTACATCATAAAAAATTAACTTCTTGCAACGATTTTCTTGAATTGTTTTCAAAAGAATCTGCTGTTTGGCATCTTTCCTGCACTGAATTTCTGGAGGGTAACTGCATTATGTGCATGTATAATATGCAAAAGGAAGCATTCACTGAAGTCTTTCTTTCTGCTACCAAATGTAACTACAACACATTGTTTGTGTCTGAAAGAGGTGCCTGAAAGCAAAACTCCAGACGTGAATAAGGTTGCAGATGTATGAGTTGTAAAATAGCCACTAATGGAAGAGGAAATACTCTTCTTTTTCACTTTCTGCTGAGTGACAAAGGTTGCATCTAACGATAATTTGAATATTCTGCCAACAGTTGGTGGTATTCTGCCCTTGCCAAAATAAATAAATAAATAAATAAATGTTTCCATCTCTCACAGCAAATGCCCTGTAAGTCTATAGAAAACAAATTAGGAATGTGTTATTCTCAATGAAAAAAGTCTCCATGAGAGCTATAATTTTATTTTTTTTAGTGCACAGAATAACATAAATCAAAAGAAGCAATAGTCTACCTTGTGTTTTGACTACTTTGACCCTCTTCAACCCCTGCCAATTTTTATCTCATTTTTGTTTAACTTTGTACATCAGAGTTTAATTTTAAATCTGGTCCTGAAGACAGTGATGTATAGGGTACATCAAGTATAGCTTAAATTACCCTCTCCCCAGTGATTTGAAGTTGAGGGGAGGGTCTTACTCCACAGCAGGGTGGGAAAGAGAAATGGTCAGATGTTGCCCTTTGAACCTGACCACCCTCAGCTACAGAAACATTTATGCCAGAACATCATTTATTGATTTTATTATATTTTAGGATCTCTTAAAACTGTTGGTGAAGTTTGCCGTATATTAATTTTTGACGCATGCATATAAAAACAGAAATATGGGTTGAGTAGAAACTATAAATATAGACAACGTTGCCCAATAAACTTACATCGTTTCACTTATAGGTTTCTATTCCAGCTGATCATTCCTAGCAGCCTGTCTTGGAAAATAAATGTTACCCTTCTGATAAGCTCACCAATTTGAAGATTAAAGCTGCATTTGAGGATTAAAGTTTTTCTTATTTGATTATTGTTGTGTCCTGTAGCACTGGAAGATAAATATTAATAAAATGTTAAAGTCCAATTCTGCTCACTTTACTCATGTGAGTGTTTTATACCCTGAGACTGAACAAATTATGCAGCATTCAGCCCTTAAGGATTCAGGGCTGATGCTCTGCTTTCTCAGTCCACTAAATATAAGTCTCCTGTGAAATGTTACATGTACCTGGTAAACTCATGAACCCTCTGCTGCCAGAGAAAACTCCCACTGATGGGGAGCTCTGAAAACTCGCCATCCAATTACACACCACCGAGTTATGCGTTTTCTGTCGAGGAAAACAAAAACCACAAGAAGCACTCTCCAAGAGACCACAAAAGGGGGCTGGCACCTGTGTCTCCTCAGAGTCAAAGTTTTGGAGTTGTGTTATCACGTGGCCTGCTGACCCTGGGAGAGCAGGGCTGACCTTGACTGACATGCAGAAGTCTATTGCTATGACTCCCCTGAGAGCACAAACCAGCTGCAAACTGCTGCAATGATTAACCCTTATGTGTTGTAGATGTAACATCAAGTCATGGTAATAAAGCTTTCACTGCATAACAGATCTCTTGCTTTGTAAATTGTTGCTCTTATCAGCTGCACTCTAGGATGTTATCCCTTTTCTGTGAAGCATGACTGCTGTGCTCTTCACTGGAAAGGCTACCAGATCTATAAAGTCTGTGATATTTATTCAGTTGCTTTGGAGAATAATACAGAGAATATGCTTTCTTTAAACTGAAAATGCAGTGTGTAAAAACAAAGCCAAAAAGAAACATTAAATACTCATATACATGAAACAATATATTAATTAAAGTCCAGAATGCCTGTAGCAGATTTGAATCTGGGAACACCAGATTTGCTATAACAGACAACTGCGTTGTTCCACTGAGACCAGGCTCCTGTTTGTGGAAGCAATTTATACTCAAGATTTAGTAAAAACACACACTCTTTAAGACTGTGAGGTACCTGAACTGTTAGAGAGTTTTGCTGTTTGGCTTGTAGCAATCAGCACACACCTCCCCAAAACCTAAGCAGTAAGTATTATTTTGTTTTGCACTTCAAATATCAGACCTAATCCTATTTGCAAAGGAGCCAATAGGAGATTTGAGCATCTACCAGTGTATAATCCAAACTATGGGCTGTGTATAGGACCCTGCCTTCCTCACAAAAGTGATGCCTTTTATCTCAGCACACTTGCTACTCTTCAGCCTTTCCCTTGCCAAATCTACAGCCACATCACAGCTCCAAAAGTAAAAGTGAGGGGGGTTGGAACTATCAGATCTTAAGGTCTTTCCCAACCCTAACTATTCTATGATTCTATGATACAATCAGCTTTAGTCTGCAAAGAAAGAGCCAGAAACAGTATCTCTGGAGATGAAAGCTTCTTTGTATCACAAGGATCATGAGGACAGTGAGGCGCTGGCACTAGTTTCCCAGAGAAGTTATGGCTGCTCCAACCCTGGCAGTGTTCAAGGTCAGGTTGGACGAGGTTTGGAGCAACCTGCTCTAGCGGAAGGTGTCCCTGCTCATGGCAGGGGCTTTGAACTGAATGACCTTTAAGGGCCCTTCCAATCCAAACCATTCTATGATGACTGCTGCTGCCCACATTGACTGTCTCAGAGGGACTTTCCAACATCCCACCAGCCAGGCAGAGTGAAAAGGATTTGTTCAATGTATCCACTGATGGGAGCAGCGGTTTTCCGTGTTTTAGGGGCACAGGACTGCCAGTCCTCACTGTTGTTTCTGTCTCTGCAGCTCAGAGACTGGGCAGACCATGAGCAGCGCTCTGCCCACAGCTCCCAGACATGGCTTATAGGTTTTATACACAACCTTATTCGAAGGATAAAACTAGTATCTATGTTCAGGAATTACGGAGGAAAAAAAAAATCACTTTGGCATAAACAGTGGAAAAGTAAATTCAGTTTAAGCAAACAAAAAATTTTTACCCTAAAAAACCCTGAGGTGTTCTGAGTTTTGCTAGGGGTGTTCACACATTGTAAAATGTGTCTGTGAAAGGCCTCACACTGTTTGGGAGTGCAGTACACCAACATCACCTGCTAAGTGCAGGTTGAGAAAAAGTATGTGGGAGAGCACTTCCACCTCACTAGTGACAACTAGGAGGGAGGCTACAGGGAAGATGGGTTTCCCTGCAAGATTCCCTGGTGTTCAGAGGGAGAAGGTTAGTGCTTTTTGATAAGAGGTAAATTAACACCACTCTGTGGTCCCTGACTCATCCATTTCTCCTCCTCTTTTAATCACATTGCTTTGGCTTGCGCTTGTTGCAATGGAGGCGGATCTGCAGAGGCTGCATGAGGTGTTTATGCCTCAGCAAGGAAGAAGCTGCTCTGGACAAATGATGCTTTGCTGTTTGGTATCTGGATTCAGCTGCTGGAAAAACCACTGCGGATAGTTTTATCACTCCATCATCTTTACCAAGTCTTGGGAAACGGGAGAGGTGCCTGAGGACTGGAGGAAAGCAAATGTCACTCCAGTCTTCAAAAAGGGCAAGAAGGAGGACCCGGGTAACTCTAGACCGGTCAGCCTCACCTCTATCCCTGGGAAAGTGATGGAACACCTTATCCTTGATGCCATCTTAAGGCATATCAAGGATAAGAGGGTTATGAGGGGCAGTCAACATGGCTTTACCAAGGGGAAGTCATGCTTGACCAACCTCATAGCCTTTTATGAGGAAATAACACAGTGGTTGGATGATGGCAGAGCGGTGGATGTGGTCTGCCTTGACTTCAACAAAGCATTTGACGCAGTCTCCCACAGCATCCTCATAGCTAAATTGAGGAAGTGTGGTCTGGATGATCAGGTAGTGAGGTGGACCGCAAACTGGCTGAAGGAGAGAAGCCAGAGAGTTGTAGTCTATGGGGCAGAGTCTAGTTGGAGGCCTGTATCTAGTGGAGTGCCTCAAGGGTCAGTACTGGGACCAGTATTATTTAATATATTCATCAACGATTTAGATGAGGGAATTGAGTGTACTGTCAGCAAGTTTGCTGCTGACACTAAGCTGGGAGGAGTGGCTGACACGCCAGAAGGCTGTGCTGCCATCCAGCGAGACCTGGACAGGCTGGAGAGTTGGGCAGGGAATAACTTGATGAAATATAAGAAGGGAAAGTGTAGAGTCCTGCATCTGGGCAGGAACAACCCCAGGTTCCAATATAGGTTGGGGAACGAGCTGTTAGAGAGTAGTGTAGGGGAGAGGGACCTGGGGGTCCCAGTGGACGGCAGGATGACCATGAGCCAACACTGTGCCCTTGTGGCCAAGAAGGCCAATGGCATCCTGGGGTGTATTAGAAGGGGGGTGGTCAGTAGGTCGAGAGAGGTCCTCCTTCCCCTCTACTCTGCCCTGGTGAGACCGCATCTGGAATATTGTGTCCTGTTCTGGGCCCCTCAGTTCAAGAAGGACAGGGACCTGCTGGAGAGAGTCCAGCGCAGGGCAGCTAAGATGATTAAGGGAGTGGAGCATCTCCCTTATGAGGAAAGGCTGAGGGAGCTGGGTCTCTATAGTTTGGAGAAGAGGAGACTGAGGGGTGACCTTATGAGTGTATATAAATACATAAAGGGGGAGTGTCACGAGGATGGAGCCAGGCTCTTCTCAGTGGCAAACAATGATAGGACAAGGGGTAATGGGTACAAACTGGAGCACAAGAGGTTCCACTTAAACTTGAGAAGAAACTTCTTCTCAGTGAGGGTGACGGAACACTGGAACAGGCTGCCCAGGGGGATTGTGGAGTCTCCTTCTCTAGAGACATTCAAAACCCGCCTGGACACATTCCTGTGTAACCTCATCTAGGTGTTCCTGCTCTGGCAGGGGGATTGGACTAGATGATCTTTTGAGGTCCCTTCCAATCTCTAACATACTGTGATACTTAAGTGAGGCTAGTAAGGTTGGTCCTCCCTCACTAGCACAGGCAGCATTTTCTATAAGAACTGCAGATGAGTTTATGCCTCTTTCCTTCTTCATGGGCACATAAGTATCAATATTTTAACACCAGCAGCTGTAGGTTAAATAATAATAAAATACTATCAAAAGCCCTGCTGCAGCAAATGTAGAAGGAAAGACAGTGACAAAACACGTAACAGCTCCAAACCAGGCAGAAACAGGGAGAGGCAGGGGCTCCATCAATTCCCTTTTATTTTATCAGTTCCTGCAGCTCCTATTTTTCTCTGAATAGCTGCTGTAGTCTCCCAGGTGGAGACGACCACCCTCTGAAGGAAGCAGAAGTTGTCCATCCCTCTTTAGAAGGATAGAAAGAGTGTTTTGCTGATGGCACCTTGTCTCTTGACTAGCTCCTGCAGGTGTGCTGCTAGTGAGGAAAAGCAAGAGGCAGCAATAGCAGCAATGGGCTTCACCTACTGTTGAGGGCCCCATGTGCCCTTCCATGTCTCATCCCTCCTCTGGCTGTCAATCTGATTTCCAAGATACTGCTTCCTTGATATTTGGTTACTCAAAGGGGAGAAAGAAGCAAGAAGTTTACTGGAGATTATTGGGCTCTTTTGTGGCGTTTCTGTGTGAAGGGGGTATCATCTCCCCTATTAGCTCCCATTAATATCAAACCTCTACTATTAATAGGATTTGCATATGGAAAGGGACAGGATTGACCTTTACATGCATTACATAAAGCAAATTTTAAGAAATAATTTTAGTTAAAAGCATTAGTGTGATGAAAAATACAAGAACAAATGCATAGACATCAGTATCTCGGCTTTCGTTAACACTAACGAGCAAATTATTGAAGGGGGAGAATTTGCATCATTGGAATGCATATTCCACCCTCCACACTGATCTATGTTGTGATGTGGGGTTATCTTTGCGTGGCTCCTCTTTCAGAATATATTTTCTTCTTATAAAATAGCCTATTTTTAACTTCCATTGAGGACCTCCTTATAAATGAGGAACTGGCCCTCAAGGGACTGGCCTGGCTAGAAAAGTGTGTTATTAAATAATAAGGGGGGAAAAAAAGACATATTAGAATACTAAGCAATATAATTAGCTTGTTTCTTTAGGTTTTTTTGTTGTTTGTTTTTTTTTTTTTTAAATCTCAAAAAAAAAGTATAGCCAAGTTTTAATTAAACATATTCTCTGAATATTTGAATTGTGTAAGAGCTGGAAAATCTTGTTGTGTTTTAAAGGAATTAATGGCATCAATTTAAGGTCCTAATCTCCAGCACATAGCCAGGTATCACCACTCTTCTTGCAATGCTGTGCTCAGGCAATGCCTGCCTATGACACTGGGCCGCAAACTGCCCCTCAGAGTGGTGAGCTCAGCGCAGGGGTGTGACTGTAAACATCTCCCAACCTTCTGCATGGGAGCAACCTGGGTTCTTCATACTGAAACTAACTAAATCCACAGATACAAAATATCATTGCTCCTAATAATAAATATTGATTTACATGTGCTGAAAAGCGTCTGCTGCATTCACAGTGAGCAGTCTAAAATATAATTAGCTTAGTAACACTCCTAACACCATGTTGCTTTTGAGGCTGATTCTTGAGATGCCCATGTCCAATTGTCTCTGAATCTCTGGCACCGTTCTGCTCTTTGTCTTAACCCATCCACGCACCAGCTTTCTGACACAAGTCTTTGTAAAGTACTCTGAGATGCTCAGATCAAACTTGCTGGTGGTTCAAGGTTGTATTAATCAGTATTTTGTGCTGTTTGTTATGCAACTCAGTCTGTAAATTCAGCTATTTATGCTCTTCTGTTCCACCTCTGGCCCCTGCCTCTGGAAGAGGTAAAACTGTTCAGGTTATCTGTCTCAGAGCTTAGCTATGTCATCTGCTGAATACAGCTCTAAACATCTGAAGTGGGTGAAATTAAATAAAGCACGAGTATCCTTTGGTCTGTAGCTCTTTGCCTTTAAAACAGTTACTCACGGTAACCTTCACAATTACTAAGAAAAGAATCCTCATGAAGGAATTTAGAGTTAGGATGGAGCTCTGCCTGATATTGTAACAATTATGGAGCAGATGCATCCACTCCGAACAAAGTGACCTTTTCATCAAGTTACAAAACATTAAAGGTTAAAGAATGTTTGAAAGGAAGTTAATACTTTTTTTTTTTTTTTTTTTAAAAAAAAAAAAAAAAAAAAAAAAAAAAAAGTCCTTCTTTCAAGACCTGGCCAAAATCAGTGGGAAACTAAGATAACTGTTTAGGCACATCCAGTCATTATTTAAGTAAGTATTATTAGAGAAGGATGTGAAGCATTTACATCGTCTGGTTTATTTAAAATTAGAAGTGCTTTTTTAAAGAAGAAATGAGATTTGATAAGAATAAATACCCAATGTAATAAATCTGCTCTAAAGCTGGTTAATTGCTATTTTAAAGTTGCATTTCTTTCTCTCCATTGTGTAGAGATGACATGAGAACAAAGGGAAGAATCGGGCATGGTGTCAGGTTTTCTTTACTTTTCACCTGCCCTGGATGGCGCAAACTCCGGCTCGGTACTACCGAGAGCGATCAAAGCCGCTGCTCATGCCCCGGCGCTTCCCCTCGCAGACAGGCACAGGGAGCAGGGACTTGAGCGCGGAGAGGGGCGCAAGTCCGCGGAGGGCTTCTCGGGGCCTGCCCGCAGCTTTCCCAAGGCACTGGGTACAGCGGCGGATTCGTATTCATATTTGCACTCCTCTTCCTCTCTCAGAGAAGTCGTGAGGATGCTGAGTGCCGTCCGCATGTGCGGAGCCCTGCGTGGAGGGAGAGGGACGCGGTTCCAACTTCTGCACATGTTCTGCGGCATCCGGGCGCTGTGCTCCTCAGACATAATAAATTTAATAAAGCCCTTCTAAACAGTAGTTGCTGGGGAGCGAGGACTGACGACCCCGCAGCCCCTCCATATGTCTGGTTTTAAATGCCCGTGTGCCCCGCTGTGGCCTTATCGGCCTGCGCAGCTTTACCCCCACGTCGGGGGGGATTCGGAGGCATCCGGCTGTCACTCCAGTCGCTGCCTGCGTCCCTTCGGAGCTCTTCGCGGGGCCGGTTGTAGAGTCTTTTCACTGGGAGGATGAGTAACCAGGTAGCGCGGCTGGAAGTAAAGCGGGTGGAGGTGCGTCTCTGGCAGGCAGCTAACTGAGGAGAAACTTGCATATCCTAATGCAAGCACTATGTACAAATCCCTAAAAAACTCGCCTGGTAAATAGGTTTCTGTGGGAAGAAAGAAGGATTTTGCTCGGGGTTAGGCTTTATTAGCTTCCTACTTTACTTGTTTTTTCCTTTTAAGCATATCTGTGCACAGCAAAATCTTTATTGCGCTAAGTCACAAGCAGTCAGCAAAGGAATAGCGGCGTGAGCTGTGCAATCAAAACTTTCAGGTGCCGCGAGAAATAAGAGGGGAATCCCTGCCCTTTTCCCATATGCACCCCCCAACCCACCCCACCCCCCCGCCGTTCAGATTAGCCTAAGACCTCTGCCAGCCTCCCCCACAGCCCGCAGCTAGTAAAACCTTGCATAGGTAAAACTAGCTAACCCCCTTCTGCTAGCACAATAGGTTTTGGTGTCACATGTGGTGGAGTTCCAGGCTCTGTAACTATTTTTCATGGAAGATTTTCCTACTGCCCAAGTGAATACATGACGCTACAGTAGCTCTGGTACCGCGTATTTCCTGAAAAGCAGCGTCCGGTTGTTTCTTCAGAGACCCAAAGTCCATTCAGGGGGCGGAGTGGGGAGAAAGAAACTGATAATGTAGCGGGACAGAATAGAGATGATGGATGTTATTTTCTCACGCGTCGCCTCCAGAAAGAGTGCCAAATGCCGCGGCAGAGGCTGGCTGGGCCGAAAGCCACTCGCCGCTCCCGAGGAAACCCGGTTGAGGCGAGTGGGGTTCCGGAGAGCTCGGGAACCGCAGCAGGCAGGCACCGCGAAACGCGGTAGAGTCCTTGAATCCCTCCCCAGGGAGGCGAGGCGGCGTGGCCCGGCTGTCTGGGAGAAGCAGCGGCATCACCCCCCCGCCTCGGCACGGCCGCGTCTAGGACCCGCTCTCGTCTCCCAAGTTTAATTCGCGAACTTGGTGTCGGGCGGGGGCTGCTCCCACGCGGCGTGGGCTGAGGCCCTGCGGGTAGGGGGCCGGCGCCCGGCGATGGGCGGGCAGAGCGCCCGCTGCGGGCATCGACACCGCCCGGCGGGCCCTTCTCGACTGCGCGGAGGGCCGCGGATGGGTGAGGAGCGGTCGTGGCCGCACGGGCCGAGCCACTGTGGGAGTTCCCTGCGGGTTCCTGAGCCGAAGTGTCCCCTCCCCAGTGTCTGTTTATTTTATTGGGAGGGGGGATATTTGTGCTATCTGGGGTTAGGTAGGGAATCACTTTGAACTCCAGACGGAAGCAAATCGATCAGGACACGATTACCTACAGCTTAAAGCCAATGCTTCCAAATATGAAGCTGCCGGGCGTGCTTACCCTTCCCTCTGTGCTTTTTCCCTGGGCTCTTTCCGAAGCGCCTGGTCCTGCTCACCCGGACACAGCTCTTCCAGTGCTGGTTTTCTGAAGCTTATTCCATGTCAGAATTGTGAAAGTCCTCTGGACAATTTACAGACAAAACATCTGGTTCGTTAAAGCAAAGCTACTGGACTAAGACAAACAAACTTTGCTGCTGTGTAAATTCACTTACCCAAACAATTTACATTCAAGTGAAGATTTTAGCCCGAAGAAAAACTTTTATTCATTTGTATTCAGGAGGTTTGGGAATTCGTATGCATTTTAAAAGAATTTTGCTCTAATACGGTTATGTAGATATTACAAAATGTCTTTGTTCCCCTCTTAGATTCCTATCGCTGTTATAGTGGTTATTGACAACGCTTTGTATTTTACAAAAGTGGGATAGCATCTTTTTCCGTCATGGACAGCGGTGTTTTTAAACAAACTTGTCAGATACATGTTCATCCAGTCCAGCCTTAATGAAAACTGCTTCCTGCGTCTTTGTTCTTCTCCGGGAGAAACCGAAGTATTTTTCTCTTCGTTTGAGGAGTGCTGGAGGGAGGGCTGGGGCAGAGCCCGAGATGGGCAGGTCTGACCGCCGAAGAGGAACCCCCGGGGTGAGCAGAGGAGGCCCGGATAACGGGTACCCACGGCCCGGGGAGCCCGGGACATGCTTCTCCCGTCTCTGTCCGCAGCGAGCGAGTGGCAAAACACCAGCACTCTGCTGGGGACAGAACAAGGTCAAAGCCGAAACACGCGGGTTTCTAAGAGGCAGCTGATTCAAATTTAATAAACTTCCTCACTGGCCCTCCCCAGCTATCCCCACAGCTATCCGCATAGTTATTCCCATAGTTATCTCCATACTTATCCCCATAGCTATCCCCGTAGGTATCTCTACAATTATTCCCCTAGTTATCCACATACTTATTCCCCTAGTTATTCCCATAGCTATTTCCTCAGTTATCCCCACAACTAACGGTTAATCCCCGCGTTCCTTTCAGCAGCTCAGTCCTCTCTGACCTGGGTGCCTGGGGGAATGTTTCTTGGAAAACTGCTGGAGTTTTCACGTGGGGGGATGAAACAAGGAAGGGCACTGCTGGATACACACTGTGGCGATATAAACCATTCTTAGCTGATGGGAAGTTCAGGAATGGTGGTTATCTCATTATGGGACTTATAAATAATTAGGACCTTGGTTTAAAACTGCCTGAAAGAGCGAGCTTAGAGCTGATTCTCGTGTGCTGAGTCTTTCTAGGTGAAATCTGTACAGTCATCGATTTTATGCATTATGTTTGTAAATGTTACCCTTAATAAACCTACGGGTTTTGGCTGTCTGGAATAGACTGTGTCCTCCAAAGACGCCAATGCACATGAAGGGATCTGCGTTTCCCTCTGTAACTCGTCTGATAGAAAGTTCAATAAATTTTTCTTTTTCTTCCCCTAAAAAGCACGAGTATAGTTAACAACCCAATTATTCCGCAACTTCCTGAGTATTTTGGCACTGAGAGTTGTGAATGTGTAAGTGTAGTGCGTGTGCTGGGGTGCGCGTATAGCTGCTGCCTCCCTCTCTCACGCTCACACGAGAGTTATTATTTCTAACTGAACTGCCTAAGTTCTTCCTATTGCTGTTTAGGGAAAGTTTAACTTCTGTTTCAACTCTAGACCCAGGCTGATGCACTCCCACATCACCGTGCCTGCGGCCCGCTCTGTGCGGGGTAGCCCCGCCGGGCTCTCCGCAGGATTTGGGCAATGACACCGGTCTGCGCTGCTGGGGTTGCCGGGATCTGCGTTCCTGCCGGAGCGCGAGCTCTGAGAAGGAGGCTGCTGAAGCACACACGACACTACACCCGTACACGGGGGTGCGTGGAGCAGCGAAGGGGGCCGGGCCGGGCAGGCGGAGGGGGTGCGCGTCCGCAGAGCCCCGGGCCGAGGCGCCCAGCGGGCTGTATGCAATGCAGAGCTGGTGGAAGGTGAGCAGATTTAGGGGGAAAGAAGGAGCGGAGGGGGGAGGAAAAAAGTTCTTGCAACTTGCCCCCCCTTCCCCAAATTAGTGATTGGCCGCTGCAGCCGACTAGTGAAGGCTCAGTGATTCCTGCTGCGGACAAAACTCCAGCACGTTTAAAAGCTGCCTTTACGGGGCTGAGATGGCTAAGGAAGCCTTGTCACTCCCACGGTGCTTGTGGTCTCTAGGGCGTTTCACCGGAGCCAGTGGTCAGGGTGCCCCTGCTCCCACCGGGATCTCACAAAGTTTAGTTCAGCCTCTCCGGCTCGGGAGCTCGGAGGAACCCTCCATGCTGTGCGCTCAGTACCCCCCAGCCCCGGGGCTCCCAGATCCGCTGGGCTCCGTGAGCTTAACGCGGTCCCGGGCAGCAGGGGGTGACCCCGGCCACATCGTTCTTGGGGGAGTTGTGGTGGGGCGTGAATTATTGAGGTTTTCTATTTCCTAATTCCTACTTAAAGTGGAGGAGGGGGCGGGGAGGAAGAAGTTATTAATCGCAGCCGAGCTCTTGCCGTTTCCCGGGGCTGTGGAACATTTGTAAATACTTATGCTGCGGCTGGTCCCATCCTTCCCGGTGAAGTTGTTAAGCATGTCGGTTATTTGTACCGAACCCCTGGTCTGCGTTGTGTCTGATGTGTTGTCGCTGCAATGTGCAGCCCCGGGTGACACTGATGGATGCGCCAATGGTGAGACAGACAGATGTTAGGGCGGATCTAACGGCATGAGGCGGCGAGCGGGGCTGCCCGGGTCTGCCCGCGCCCCGTCCTGCGGCACCCACCCATCCGCTTACACACACATTTACACACAGAGGGGTTTTGGGGAGGGGGGGACGTCTCGGTGCCGTCTCTTAAGTAGATCTGATGGCTCCTTCCCTGAGCAGATACTGTAACTGTGAGGAGCAACCAGCGAGTATCAAATGAGATGGAGCTGAGCGAATTTGGCAGTTGAACCGGCAGTTGACAACTCACCGTTTCCTTGTTTGCAAGAAATGTTTCGTTTCCCCCCAACAGTAGCAATTTCCAGGGGACTTTAAGCGACTGCGATTTTATTTTTTTTTTTTTAATCCTAAAGGTCATCTTAAAAAAGAAAAAACCTCAATAATAATAATAATAATAATAATAATAAAATCCCAATCGTCCTCCACCCTTCATGTAAAATGTTTGAATTCCCTGCCACTTGGAGAGGAAAGCGGGAGCAGAGAGCGGCGCGGCGGCTTTATAAGATGCGAAGACGCAACAACAACATCTGCACTTAGTCAGGTATTTGGAATTATCCCAAATCCCGAAGAATGGGGGCGAGCGGAGAATTTTTTTTTTTTTTTTTTGATCTTACCGTAAAAGTGAGATCATTCTTTTTGTTTTATTTCTCCCCGTGAACTTAAAAAAAACAAAAAAAAACCCCCAAAACAACCCACCAAAACCAGACAGAAAGAGAAAAGGAAGGGAAAAAAATCGCTACTTTTTTGTTGTTGTTTCCGCCCCCCCCCCCAGCCCCCTCCCTGTCCAGGCGGCCTCCGGCAGCGAACGCGGGTGCGGAGCCCAGAGGAACGGCCGCGCCCGAGCAGGCGGGAGGCGCGAAGCCGGCCCGGACACCCCCCACGTCCGTCCCCCCCCCACCTCCACAGCCCTCCCCGCTGGTGCGCGGCCCCGCCGCCCAGGGATGCACAATCAAACCCGCAGCACATCGATCCGTCGGCGCTCGCTGGGCTGAGTTGGGCTGAGCGCGGCGGCTCCGCCGGTGAACTTGGATCAAAAAAATAGCAAAAAAAAATCCCAAAATCAAAAAAAAAAAAAAAAAAAAAGCCCCCAAAGAGGAAAAAGTGATCTCCCGAAGAGCGGGGCGCTGCCCGCTGCCCGGCCTGCCGCCGGCACCGCGGGGCAGGGCGCAGCGCCTCAGCAGGCGGAGGCGCCGCTGTTACCGGTCCCGGCCGGAGCGGCTCCCGCCGACACTCCGCCCGCAGGCGCGCAGCGGAGCCCGGGCGGCCGCGGCGCCAGCCAGGTGGGAGCCGAAGGGCTGGATGTGTGCCGGCGAGCGGCCGGCTGCCCGGTGCTCCGGTGAGTGGGGCCGGGGCGGGCGGCGGCTTGAGGTGCGGGGTGAGGCGGGGGCCGGGGCCGCTACCGCTGTCACCCCATGGGGCGGCCGGGCTCCGCGGGGACGGGGCTCAAGCTCCGGGGACAGGTACCGGCCCCATCTCAGTGGGGCAAGGTGGGGGGGAAAGGCTGCGGGGTAGGAGGGTTCCGTGCCCCGGCGTGGCGGCAGGCGATGTCTGAGGGGGGCTCCGGCTGGGAACGGGTGTGCGCGGGTGAGGAAAGGGCAGGGCTGCCGGCGGGGAGCGGAGCGAGCTGCGCTGCGCTGCCGTGCCGTGCCCGGGGGTCCGGCGGGCAGAGCCCCTCCGCTGCAGGGGGCTGCTGAGGAAACCGGCGGCTGGCGAAGTTGGGCGGCGAAGGGGGTGCCGTGGTTGAGGGGGGCACCCCGTTGCAGCCGCCCGCCCCGGGCGGACGCTTCTCCGCTGCCGTGGCCGGGCCGGTGGCGGGCGGTCCGGCGGCGCGATGCGCAAAGAGTTAAGGTGCCGTCCGAGGCGGGAGGCGGTGGGAGTGCGGAGCCCCTCTCTCTCTTTGCGGACTAGTTTGAGTGACACTGCGATCATCTCGTTTCCCTTCAAGCTTCGCCTGTTGCCGCCGCTCCAGCGCCGAGCCGGGAGCCGGGGAGTGGAGAGCGCCGGCTGAGGCTCCGCCGACTCCTGCCAAGAAATTCCCCGTCTTTATGCCGTGATCTCCCAGCCCGGCCAGGCACCGGGGGCGCGGGGTGGGGTGGGGGGGACTGCGGGCTCCCCCCAGCCCTCCCGCCCGCTCACCTCTTCGGGGGGCTTCCCCTCCTCCTTCCTCCGGGGCGATTTGTCAAACTTCCCCCCTCTTCTGCCAGCAGCAGCAGCAGGAGCAGCAGCAGCAGCAGGAGCAGCAGCAGCAGCAGCAGGGCTGTCCTCTCCTCTGTGCCGCCTCCTCCGCCGCCGCCGCCGCCTCCTCCTCCTCGGCATCGTGTATGCACAGCAACAAAAAATATATCCCCAACCCAGCCCTCGAGCCGAGGCTGGAGCAGCTCACCGGATCTCAGGGGCTGAAGCAACTCTTCCCACCCCCGCGCCCAGGCAGCCCCCCCTCCGCCGGCCGCCGGAGCTCAGCATGCCGAGGAGGAAGCAGCAAGCGCCCCGGCGCGCAGCAGGTACGAGAGCCGCGGCCGCCCGCCGCTCCCCTCGCTTCCCGCCGGCTCGTCCATAACCGCCTGCCAGCGGGCCGAGACCGTCGGTCCGCGCCGGTTCCCCCCCCATGCCCTGCTCCCGTTGCTTTCGAGAGCAACTCTCGGGCTGGAGGCGCAGCACGGTGGCGGGGAGTGTGTGTGCTGTATATAATTTTATTTGTTTGTTGGGTTTTATTTTCCTTGGGGTGGGGGCGCATGAAAGCCCTGTCCCTACTTTGGTACCCACTTTGATTTATTCTCTAACTCTGCCGCCAGTTCTGGGGGAAAGCCGGGCGGCTGTGTGCGGGCACATACTACATGTGTAGTATCTGTGTGACTCCAGGGGTGGGGTAAGGAGGCGAATTTTGTTCATTTCCAGCCCATACTTTGGCACCTACTTTGCTTCTTTCCCTCATAGTCTTGGTTCTTCTCCATCCCCTTCGTTCACAGACAAATGGTTAGTGAAAGCCATTGAAAATGCTCCTTTTTAAAAAAATTATTCTCTTTTTTTTTTTTTTTTTTTTTTTTTTTTTTCTGTAAAAGGAGGTCTATAAATACATGGCACACTGTGAATGAAATGGTGGGGACAAAGTGATTTGGAGGGTCCGCAGTGATACTTGAAGACTCAAGCTGAAAGCCTATTCCTTTGCCCAACTTTTCTCTTTCTCTTGCTTCCATCATACCGCACTGGGGATGGCTCTGTTGGACACAGACCCACCGAGTCGTCCACTTTCTTTAGCAACCTCTTCTGTTAATCCTATTGATTTCTTATTTATGAGTCCAGAAGAGATGCTGCAAAGGAAACCAAAGGGTTGTGGGGGGAAAAAAGGGTCTGTGTGTTGTCAGATGCCTGGTGAATGTTTCTGATAGTTCCTTTATGATTTCCTCCATGGGTTTTATTTTTTTTTCTTTTTCTTTTTAGAAATACTTTTAGAGATTTTGTCCTGGTGAGGGTTTTTTTTGTTTGGTTGGTTTGTTTTCCTTATGCCAGAAATGTCAACTCCTGTTAAACTTAAGCAGTGTTTTTTTTGGAAAAGCCAAATAGAAAAGAAAACAGCAAAAAAAAAAAAAAAAAAAAAAAAAAAAAAAAAAAAAAAAAGCGCCACACATAATTTTACAGTATTCCTTAGTTGGGGTTATGTGGGCTGGAAGAGGTTTTGTTGGCCTGTTGCCATCCTTGATTTGATGGCTGATTGATCGCCTGTCATCTGGCTGCCTTTGATCTATTCATTCCCGATAAACATCAATAAATCACTTGCCGTGGTAACGCCAGGCTGGTGACGTCACACACGCCCTGTCAACTCTGGGTTAGCACAACTTGAGGGGCTCCTTGGCTGGAGGTGCCACAGAGCCCCATGGCATGGGGATGGTGGAGGAACAGGTTTGGTTTTGGTTAGGGACAGTTTTGGGGACCAGCATGTATCACCCATGACTTGCCTCTTACATAGGAAGGCTCTGTGGTGACAGGCTGGGAGTCTGGGTTCTCCAGGGGTTTTCTTGTGACTGCATCTGTGGGTGTGCTTGTAATGGCTCTGAGAAGGTAGTTCTGCAGCTTGATGGGTTGTTGGTACAGAAGGGACATCCAGAAATGTGCCCCTGCTTTCACACTGCCAAACAACTCCTCAGAGTAGTACAGTTTGGATGTAGTGAACAGCGATGGTTTTGGGGAGAGATGTGAATTGTAAAAAACTGTGATGTCCGCACTTCCTTTCTTCTCTTCCTTGACATATATGTGCATTTTTCGAGTACTTCTGAGACAGAGAACCAGACTTCCTAGCAGCCTTACTCCATACAGCTAGAAAGTTTGGAAAGTTTTGCAGTGCGGTAGCGATACAATCTGGCAATGTCGTAGCCAGATAACTTCACAATAATATTTTGCACTTTTGGCCAGTGCCATCAAATGATACTTTTCAAATAAATGATAAAGGGGAACCTTTCCTAAAGTTCATGAAATTCTCTTTTGTAACATCAATTGAGTTTTGCAAAATCCAGCTCTTGCAAGTGTTTGACATATTCGACTGTGCAGTGTGCTGGGCTCTCCATGGGCTGAGGGAAAACGTTTCTGCCCTAAACATGGATTCTGAAGCATCTTTCTCTCGCTTCATCACTCTCCAGCTCTCCCTTCTTTCTCAAGTGAATCATCCATGATGTGTGATCTATCTTTCATATTCAGCAGAAGTGTAATCTGTTTAAACTTTTAGCTTTTTGATAACCACATTAAACATTTAGTATTGTGTATAATTGCTTCCCACTAAGATGCTGCTTTATTGGACACATTGGAAATGTTACTTTTTCTAACAGCAGTAAAAGCAAAGGCCTTGTTTTTTCTTTTTTTTCTTTTTTTTTTTTCTTTTAACACCTTAAAAAATAGCTAAGAAATAACAGG
This sequence comes from Psittacula echo, assembly GCF_963264785.1. Lineage (NCBI taxonomy): Eukaryota > Metazoa > Chordata > Aves > Psittaciformes > Psittacidae > Psittacula > Psittacula echo. Next base: position 92,922,504 of record NC_137742.1, on the reverse strand, counting down.
TTAGTTAAGAAATATTCATTACAAAAAATTGACTGCAGGACTAATAGGAGATGGAAGAATGGTTTTGCTCTATCAAAATGACCCGTCAAAACGACTTTGTTTCATATTTGATTTAATTGTCTCTCTCCTGACAGGCACATTCATCAATAGCTTAATGGTCAATCAGAAGTTGGCAGAGTGAGTGCTTTCATTCTTTCCCATACACTAGCTTTGGCTTTACTTTATCAAAATGCCTCTGCCTAATGGATATGGGGGATGTACAATGACTGAAGGGCTACTTATTTGACAGGAGTGAAAAACCAGGAACATTTATGCTGTTGATAAATGCATGAAGATAAATAAGTGAGCTGTGTGAGGCGTTTTATTTTAAGACAGAAGAAACTTTCTTTATTTCCCCCCTCCCCTTCTTTTTGGCTGCAGAGCTGCAAGTTATAAGGTTCATGACTGCTTTTGTGGCATACTGAGAGTGATGACAAATTGATTGCTTGGTACTGAGAAAGAAAAAAAAGGTGGTGGTGGGGGGAGAATTAAAGATGTCTGCTGATTGGTAACTCAGGAAATCCAGTCCCCAGCAACCTTGAGAATACTCGAGAATTTTTTATTTTATTTTTTTTTCCTCCAAACTGAAAGGTCCGCTCAGCCATAAAAAAAAGAAAAGTTGTTTTGCCAGCTTCATTAGTGTTCACCTAATTAGCTGTAAACCTGATGGATTCCTGACAGCTTTAATGATTGGAGATGACAAGCTCCACGCAGTGTCATCCAGCAGAATTAGGTTTGCAGCTAGTTTGATGTAATCAAGTTGATATTACACAGTCCTGGTTGCCTTTAGTTGTGCATTAACTCAATTTTCTGCTGCAGGTGACAAATGGGCTTTGGTACCTGGATAATCATGTCATAGGAATTAGGGCCCTTTTAATGGTCTGGAGTAGAATAACAACAACAAAGAACTCTCAGCAGCACAGAGCTTGCAGACAGAACAGACAGGTGCACAAATTCTTTATGTCTAGCCCAAGCGTTAACACCACACTGTGGAAGACTAAAGCTGTCTATAAGAATCAAGAATCTGTAAAAATGATAATTTGGGTTTGTTTGCTTGGAGACTCAGGTGAATAGCACAGAGAAATTTAGGAGGAAGACTCGGGGATCACATTTTGATTCCTCACCTGTTAAAGCAAGAAGACAGAATTCCTGCTCCAAAGACTTGTGTCACTGAAGTCAGGAGGAAGAAGGTATTTACTGGTTAGAGGCTACTGTCTAGGGAAGCTAAGATACTGCATTAATAGAGGCCAGGCGTGTTCATGCAAACACTAATTATTTGTCCTTAAATTATAGCTTTTACTCACAGCTTTTTTAGAAACCTATTTAAAAGATCAAGAAAATGTACTTCCTACTGACAGAAATTACCTAATACATATTTTGTATACAAGTAAAGCTCTTCTGAGGAGGGATGGGAACTAATGATTTGTTGGAAACTCATTTACTTTTTTTTTTTTTTAAGATTGAATAAAACAATTATTGTTTGGTTTGTTTTTTTTAGACCCAGACAACTGCACTGAATTTTGAAACCTCTGAGAAAAAAGCCGAACTTGGGCCCATGGTGTATATATGTATACATATATATATGTTTGTATATAGTATGGCTTAAACCGTAGAACGCTGCATACTCTCTAGGCTTTTCACAGCTGCTTTGCTTACATTCGGAAGACACACATGGTCAGTAAATACTGAAATACATTGCACTGATTTTTCAGGGATGCAGAGCGCTTCCACTTTGCTGGGACCTTGATGCTCTTGGTAGTTACCTGCACCTCCTGAGTAAGGCTGGGAGTACACCACAGTAGTACAGATGCAAGATGGCAAGCGGGTTGTGCAGCCAGATTTCCACACAGCTCTGACTTTGGGAAGTTGAATGCTTGCTTTAATTTACGGGAATTGCTTGCAACTACATACATACCCCAAAACTAAATGTAGCGATAAAGTAGACTACCTATAAAGGTACTTGCAGCGTCAGCCTTTGGTGTGTTATTTGCCGCCAAACCTGCCACATATTTCTCTGTTGGACAGAGATTCTTCCTAGCAGCAAGCTGACAACATGATTAGTTATGGCTGTCCTCTGCTTCCCCCCCCCCCCCCCTTTTTTTTTTTCCTTTCCGGCAAAGTGTGAGGAACAATGCAAAAAAAAAGGGGCATAAATATAAAAAAGCATGATAGATTCCCCTGAATATCTGCCTGGAAAACAGAATTTTCCAGAATCAGCTGCCATTTCTTCCATTAGCTTGACAGCTGTCAATTAGGGCTTCAGTGCTCTCCTGGGCCACAGTTTATTGCGTGCAGTTGATGTTGTCATTTTGTTCTCGGTTTTGCCTTGAGCACTATCATGAGCAGGAGTGAAATAGTCAATAACTGATGTATCAGCAGTTATTTCTTAAATTGGCTTACAAGTCTGCATTTTTCCTCTTTTTACTAAAGATTGTTTTGTAAAGTGATTAGAATGAATTGTGACTGCTGCAGGGTTCTGGGAGATGCAGTGAAGCCAGGGTGAGTTAGCAGGATTAGAGGGGAGCCTTTTTGTCTGCCCTGTTTCCAGGATTAGGGGAAACTGCATAGAAAAGATCACCTTCAGGGGGAAGTGTGGGGTATGTTTTTGAGTGTGCTATGTGCACGCTAAGGTAGAAACATACGGTGTTATAGAGGGAATGAAAAAAAATCATTTGCCAGGACGTAAAGTAACCTTACATGTTATCTCTCCACACAAACCTTGGCACTGCTGGTTTCATGGTGTAATAATCCATATTTTAAGCCAATGTCATGACCGTCTCCTAGCAAATCCAAATGCAGATTGTCAAGTTTTAATGCAGCCCTATTTACAGGGTGCTGCTAGTAGATCAAGTATAAAGATGCCTGAAGTGTTGCATTGTCAAGTAAGAGTGTATGTATATGTATGGGGATGATACAACACTGAAAATAACGTAGTTGCAGAAGGATCCTGTGTTATCTTATCTATGAAATACTTCAGCATCATTTACTAAACAATCTACCTCAGGTGTTTTGAGTCTGATTTTTTTTTCTTCTGTGTGTGTTGGTTGTTTTTTGGTTTTGTCTGGGGCTTTTTTTTGTTTGTTTTGGTTTTGGTTTGGTTTGGTTTTTTTTTAAGTTTAGTTACGCCCAAATTGTGGTTTATCAGCCTTAAGATAAAAACGAAAGGTGAATACAATATATTGTATTTGGGAACAATGATACGGACTGGTACATCCAGGCAGATAATATGCAGTTGTAATTAGACTGAATAGACAGGCATTCATTTTTAAATTCTTTGACACATGCATAAAATAGTCATATAATAAGATAAGATGACAATTTTATGTTAGGTTGATAAAGTGTCCCGATACATGCATTTAAATGTCTGTAAGCCTTTTTTTATCCAGACAGATTAATTCTAGTTTCCAGCATTTGCAGTTAGACATTAAATTAATTTTAAAAATACCACTAAACAATGGATGCGTTGCTGCATTTTTTTTTTTTTTTTTTTTCATGCGTGTCATTACCTAAAGCAGGAGGTAATTGGAAAAATTTATGCAGTTGATTTTTCTTGATTTCAACATAAAACTCCCCCAAAACAGCATGAATATTGGCTCAAAGGATTTAAAGCATAGACCACGGGGGTCTGTATTGTAGTTTTCTTAAGTATAATAATGCAGAATAGAATGTTGTCGGAGCTTGAAATGGTTTGTTACCATTTTCATCAAAAGAACTGTGTAAGTTGAAAAAAGTAGGGCTTAATTTCAGAGGCTGCAAGGTTCACCTGACTGCATTTTACTGGATTTTGTACCTGAAAGATACTTTGGCCTTCTCAATAGAGAGCCAAGCTGCAGGATTTAAACACTTCGCATTGAAAGCACCAACTTTAAGATATTTCTCAGAAAATGCTGAAAGTTTTTTTCCCTGGAGGTGGAGGGAGAGTGGGGAAGGAGTTACCAGAAGGTCATAAAATACCTGAAAGCTCTTTGCCAATGCCATTACCTGGCTTGTTTGGGCAGTAAAGGTGTGACCCTTCAAGAATAATCGAAGTTCGTATTTTAGACTTAAATTATTAATTAATTCTGTCAGGACACATGTTATTAATTATGACTCTCTTTTCTTCGTTCAGAACAGCTGTTGGGAATCACGTAAGTTCAGTTATTTGTTGTTGTGGGAGTTTTCCAATGAAGAGCTCTCCATTCCCAGACTGCCCTACCTTTATCTCCCATCCTCTTCGTACTGGGGAAGATAAACTTGACATCGCTTTTAATAAGTGCAAGTTTTGAAGTGGTTCATTACGTTCACAATGAACAAATGTTTTGATGGAGATGGTTTTTAGGTCCTGTTCATAAATAATTCTTGGTTTAGCAAGGCTGCATGGTGGTGGGAAGGTCAGAAGGGCGCCGACCAAGCGCTGGTGAGGGGGAGGCAAAGCAGTTTCCATGCTCTTCTGCCAAACTCTCACCAAGCTTCCCACATGAGCATAGAGGAGAGAGCTGCTTTATTATTCGTTTGGAATGATCCAAATTCATTTACTTTTGATATTTCCATCATTAAATTGAGCCCCCTGTTTCAGTTTCTTATGTGTTCTTTGCAGAATGTGTGTTGCATAAAATAGGCATTTTTTAATGAACAATTTAATGTAAATGGGTTCTGAATTTAAATTAATATTAATGAAGCTTTGAGTGAATTTATTTTGTATACATAAAGGCTTGCAACTCTTTCACCCATACACGTTTGTCTTTATGTACTAATACATTGGTTAGGTGAATTGGCTAGTTTCCATATCTCATGATTAAAAAACTTTAATGGGTTTTACATGGATATTTGGGCTAGTGCAGCTTTACGCAGGTTAGTATCTCTATTAAAAATGTACCTGCCTATATATTCAGATATTTTTAGTTAACATTGCCCTATGTTACCCCACTGTTTCTATATATTTCTTTCTAATTTGGTTTCGCCTTTATGCTTAGAGGAGAAATTATTCCGACAATAGTCACCACAGTCAAGATGTTTTCTTTCTTTGGCTTACCTCTAATGCATTATGTATTTAGGAATGATGGGATGTTCTATAATTAATTCTGTTAGATGTAATTGCTATAATCACTTTGATGCTACACATAATAAAAGTAATATGGTAAGCATATGAAAAAATATAAACACCTTTTTGTTACACTTTATGTAAAATTCCTTTAAAAATCTTGGTTAGAGCAGAACCTTTGCTTCCGTATTTTGCCCGAGCTAAATTGTATTTGAAAGTATGTTAGTTAGCAAATGAATGAATTTTAGGTATTGAAAAGATTTTGACTGGCAGGTTGTCTTCTGCATGCACGAGTGTATCTCTGACTCTGTGCGCTATTAAAGATGTAATTCATTAAGAAGCCTATTTTCAGTGATCCTACAAAGGAGATGTAAGTATCACTGTATATCTATGAAATAAGAGGCAAATTTGTACATTGTATTAAAATCCAGTACATAGGAAATAACAGAGGAATGGAGTTGTACAGCGGAAAGCTTCTCTGTAGCTCAAAATTATGGGAAATATAAAATGTATGAAGGGTAGTGTGTAACTGGAGAGGGAGTTCGTAAGGCATGGTGGGAAAAGGACTATAGAAGGTGATTCCCCCTTCTCTCTCTCTTTTTTTTTTTTTTTTTTTTTTAACAAGTAGCTTTGAGTTATTGTTTGCAAACACAGTTTTTGGTAGAAAGGAAATGAAAGCAATAAGTGCGATGGGTTAAGCTGTGTAGGTGATATCCTTGATTCTGTGACAAAAAATGTTAATATGACCATAGTTCTTAATTAGTTGCAGACCATACTTAATGCTGCAAAGGTCACTTGGTTTTATTGTCGAGCTTTGTCTATGAATTTGTGTGTTTCCCCTCAAATTTATATTTCTCTCTCCTGTATTTTCTAAGCAATTAAGTGTGCAAGTTGTGGTTAAAATGAAAACTAGAAATAAGATTAGAAAAACATGGTCAGTGTGGACAAAGAAGAGTTTTTTTTGGTAGGTTGGGTTTTTTGTTTTTTGGGTTTTTTTTTTTGTTTGTTTGTTTGTTTTCTGTTGGCTAGTGTTATTTTCAAATAATACACAGGCTTTGCATGGAGAGCAGAAGTATTACGTTTAACTTCTGTAAGCTGAACAAACAAACCCGGACCAACCTCTTGCTGAATTGTTCTGGGTAAGAACAGAACAGGGTGCTGCTGTTGCTGAAGATCTCTGGGTCTGGGCTCGGTGCCGACAGTCCTTTTCCTCCTAGGTCAAGCCTGTTGCTGGAGGGCCAGATCTCAGCAGGGGCCTCCGGGAGGCTTGGCGAGGCCGCTCAAGACTGGCAGCCATCAGTCATCCATCTGTGACACAGAGTCTGTTTTTGATGGCAGGGATGATAAAAGGCCTGGGAACTGTATAGGCCCTTGTAATCAGGGCCAGTGCTGACATCCTTCTCAACTTTGACAGCTTCTTCCTTTTCTCTCTTCACCGCCAAGACTGTCTCAACTGGGTTTTTTTTTTTTCCTCTCTCTTGTTTCATGTACTTGATCAGTCTCAGATGCTGGGAATTATTTTTTCCTGAAGGGAGGGGGAGTGTTTCTTTTGGTTTGTGGGTTGGGCAGGTGTGAGAGGAAGTCTGGTCGGTTTTTTTTTCCTTTTTTTTTTTTTTTTTTTTGTACTGTAGGCCTGTTGCTAATTAATGTTCCTCCATAAGATTCTGTCGGAGTTGAGTAATGTTTTTGATCTTTATGCCTGATAACTGCATACTTAATGAGATTTCAAAGCTGTGAGTGCAGCTCCCTACAATTATTGACAGATGCCTTTTCTTTGCCATTGGGTTCAGCTTCATAAATCCTCCTGCAGTAATGAGGTTCAGAAGTGCCACCCTGCCAGTGAGCTAATGAAAGAGGGGGGGAGGGAGGGAACAGCTCATGCCTGCCTGACACATTTTTTTCCTTTAAAATTTACTATGCAGATGTCAAGCTGTGGGACGATTACTTCAAACATGCTAATTTTTATCTTGGTTTTGTGTCAAGCTTGCATGCCATTTCTCCCCCCCCAATAATAAATAAAAATAGAAACCTCAACCTATTTAAATTTTATCATGGATCATAACTATTGAAGGCTTTGATATATGTGTGTTCTTTTGCAGTTTCCAGTCAGTGGAGCAGTTTTTTGAACTCCAAAGGACAGAGAAAGGATAAAAAAAAAAAAAATATAAAGAAAGGGGGGGTGAGCTGCCTCAGCTGCCCGTCAGCCTGCCCTAACCGTGCACTTGAAACATCGGAGATTTCATTTTAGAGTTCTGAAACTAAATCCTGGTGGAGAATAGCCGCACCATGCCAAACAGTCGATTTCCTTTTCAGCAAAGCCATACATCACTGACCCACCCTTCCCTCCCGACAGAATGACATGTGTCATTTATCACATGGGCCCTGCCAGGCAGCATGGGGGGGGGGGGTCTGGGGGAGCTCCCTTTCCAGCCCTGCTGCCTTTTCCCCTCATCACAGCTCGGCTATGGCAAGGCGCCCATCAGGGAGAGGAACGGCCGGGACGCAGAGTGGGAGAGCTCCTGTGCTGGGGGGGACTGGCAGAGTGACTGAAGAGGTTGTGTTCCTTTGTATTATCTGCTAAGTCGCCTTGTTCAACCCCCTAAAGATTCCCCCCTCCTGTTTTCTTCCTCACTCTCTTTTTATTTTCCTTTATTTTTATTGTTTTCCTTTTTTTTTTAACTTTGGGACAAACTGGCTGACACGTATCATTCAAGCAGCACCAGCTTGCTGGGGGTTGTGTAAATGAATCTGGGAGCTCTTGGTTTCAAACGTGCATTATTGAAGATGGATGTTTCTTAAAAAAAGATTGATGATGGATATCAGGCTTATAGTGCCATTTATCATTTTGAATATTATTTAGACTTGCCGTGTAAAGCTGTAACTTGAGAGTTGGATGAGCTGGGACAGAATGGAGGCCTCGGCGTACATGTTGTGATTGATGGCTTTGCTTTCTCATTGTTTGTTACCAGATACTAGCCAGTCATTACAGGAGTGCCTTACAATTGTTATAAGGGCTGGGTTTCTGTGTGTGTATGTGTTTGTACAGTGGAGAGAGGGACAGGCAGAGACAGAGTTAAGTCTTTAGTGAGAGCATTTCAATAATTGTAAAGGATGTAGACAGAGCTATGGCCCATGCAAAGGATACAGGCAATCTTTTGCTTGAATGCAGTACGTAACACTAAAACATAAGCAGGACTGTGGCTGTTCCAGTGGAGTGTTGTCAGGCATTGCCAGTTCCAGTATAAAAATGGGCTTGTGAACAGATTAACACTCTCCAGCTTCCTTTTGCTAGCAGGCTGCATTTTGATCCCATTACGGGAAAGTAAACAAAGTTCTAGTAGATAATTATTTCAGCACTTACATTTTTCTTTTCCATTCACCCTCTTCACCCAGTATTGGGAATCTTTGAGTCTTCGTGTTGCCTCCTAGGTGTCCAGGATGCTCTTGCAGGTGGATAGCCTGTCCATGTAATATTGAGGGCAATCCCTTCCCTTTCTTGAAGCACTTTCGTTGGAACCAGGACACCCCCACCTGCTGGAAGAATTAAGGAAGCAGCTTCTTATAGGCAATTGGGTCTTGTGAAGTGCAGGCAGTGACTATCAGGAGATAGACACTCCAACAATAGAGCAGCTTTGGCAATAGGTAGTGCCAAAACTTAAAGTGATGGGGGTATGTGCACAAACATCTGTTGGCAAGTGCGTTTTGCAGCCCAGTTAAACTTGTCTTGAGTTGACAGACTATTGAATGTTCCCTGCCTGGTGCAGGAATGGTAGGTGAAAATGGATGAGAATAGCTTTTTGTTGAATTAGTCTTGAATTTGCACAAGTAGATAGTGTTTTTGAAACACTGCTTGTTACATGAACTTCTTTGATTGTGGGATGTTTCCTAGTAATTGGAAATTACAGCAATATTTAATAAACAAAGTACAGCATTTAGGTTAAAACAGATTTCACAAAGCCAACAGTGACCTTATATGAGTTTCATACAAATAAGTTTTTCAGAAATCTGGCGTTTGTTATTCCTTCCACAGATTCATTTCGGTTTGCTTGTGGTATGCTTTCTTACTTGCCAAAAGTAAGGATATTTCAAGTTTATATACTTCATTCATGTCCAACACCATGAAAAAACGCAATATTTTCTATCAAGCCTTCTATGCTAGAAGGTAAAACTTTGATCTCCTACCCCTGCACTTGTGTAACACAGTGGGTAATTGAAGTACAAGTGCCAATTTGCTGGAACAATTGTAAACACACCTTGATACAAATGGCATCATTGCATTCTTACTGATTAGAAAACTTTGCTATTAATAGACACAAAGTCCATTTCAGGTGTAATTGGTAAGGAGCTGAGTGCACTCATGGGAAGAAACCTTGTTTTGTTTTTTGTTCGCTTTTATTCTTATCCCTTTTTTCAGTTTTATAGCTGGAGACATGATTTATTGCAGCCATCCATCTTTGGGGCTCATCCGTCACATCCTCGTTGCTAGGCAATCATGGCAGCAGCTGTTTGCTTTGAATCAGACAGAAAAGTTGTCAATCATCAAAGGCAGGTGAATAGCATTAGAAACACGCTATTGTCAGACGGAATAATTAATCAAAGAGAGAAAAGATAATTAAAAAGATATGACCCTTGCAAGTACTTGCTCTGGGTTGTCTGGAAAAAAGAAAAACTGCCTGGTCTTTTCTAGACACTTAAGCAGCTGAGGGCTGATAAAATATGCACTCTGCAGTGCATAGTTTTTAATTAATTGAAAAAGGTTCAACATTCAAAGACGATGCTGGAGAAAAGTCTGATTATGAGCAGAAGTAATATTTATTGTTTGCATGAAAGGCTTGACATGGAGTTCTAACTTTCTGTCACAAATCTCCTGCATGCTTGCACTAAGCTTCTTTCAGCTTTACTATCTCCACCGGCAGTTACTAGAGTGTGCAGTTAGTCCTTCTGAGTAAGGATCCTGTGGCTTTCATTCAGCCTTTTCATTCTGGGCCACCTTTTCAGCATATTGTCTCATTTGCCATCCTGTATAGCAGCTATCAGAGTTGAACCAGCTCTGCCATCTGTAAGGTGAGTAAAGTTCTGCAAGTCCGCAGTATTGCTCCTCATTCAGTACAGGAAAGATGTTGAGGCAGCACCTATCTCATTTTCAATCAGAATGTGGAATAACAGGTCCTTGTGAGCTGATTCCTAAACCTGGTTTTCTAGTATTTCTATTATTTTTTAGCTGGAATGATTAAAAGGATGCTACAATGCCCACTTGCCAACTCCTTAGAGTTTGGATACCCTGGTAGTAGATGCAGCACTGCATGTGCCAGCACGAGAGTGTGCAGGAATGCACTTCTGGTGCTGAGCAGCCTTGACCTACAGCTGTCAGCCTGCAAACGGAGACTCGTTAGTTGCCAAAAAGCTGAGACCATATTTAGATAAATGATCTTTGTGAGAATGGAATGTCGTATTCTTGATTTTTGGGCAAAGTACTCATGTAGTCCAAAAACCGCCAACTTTGGTGTTTGTTCAAGCTTAGAAGGTGAGATGTCTGTGGACACACTGATCACAAGACAACATAAATACGATGATTGCATTGTTAGAGTTTCATTTAAAAAAAAAATACTTCAAAAGCAGTGAAGCAGAGGTGACTGCCACGTTCCCTCTCTTTGCATTTTTTCATTTTTGATTTTATACTGCCTTTATCCTGTTTTTTAGAACTGGACAAAGAAACTTCATATTTGTGCTGCTGGGAGAATGAACCAGGTATTTTCAATATAAAACCTAGGTATTAGTGTTGATTATCAGCAAGATTTGCAAGGATATATGCTGTGAAATATTGGGAATTAAAATTGCAGAATGAAAATCTTGCATTCCGTTATTGCACACCCCATCCCTTTCATATTGGCTATTTCCTTGGATTATTATTTGCATAATTCTCTGCAGCAGTGTGTCAAAAGCTGCTCTTCTGCTAATTGTGTGTAGCCTGCATCACATTTTCTGCTCTCACACCCTGTTTCACTTGTAATCATTCCAGTATTTATTTAGAGAAGGAGAGAACATAGCGAAGAAGGGAACGGGGTACCATCTGAATGCTGCCTGACGGGATGACTTGGAAAAATCTGTAGCCTCAATTAACATTTCATACTGGTGATTCCTCAGAACGTAATGTTCACTGAAGTTTGTGAGAAATAATAAAAGCTCTAAAAGCACAGTCGTACATGTTAACATTAGGTTTAGAAATATCCTCCGTATGCTGTGTGACCAAAGTCAGTGTCACCCATGGCTCATAGCACAGCACTTAGACATAAAGTTAGGACGTTGTCTAGAGTTCCTGGCAGGTTGTTTTTGACTCAGACTAACTTCTTTTTTTTTTTTTTATTCTATTCATAATGCTAATTCAGTTTGCCCCATTACTGGCATTTTTTTGTCATAGGTGTGTTGGCCCAGTGCCTGCACAGGGCACATAGCTGGGTTTTTTGTGTATGGCTATGCAGTGCTTTCTCTGGCATATTTTTGTGTATGGCTATGCAGTGCTTTCTCTGGCACATTTTTGTGTATGGAATAAATGTGGGCTAGCCATGCCTGCATGTGAGGTGACATGTTTACGGCTATAGAGCTCTTTCCTACTTCACTGGGAAACAGATTTGTGTCTTTTTCACATATCAACACCTCTGATGATACCTTTTCAAGTATTTGCTGTATTTCAGATCTGCTGATCACAGTTTTATTTACTGATAGGGGAACTGTGGCGGTAGTTCCCTAATGGAGGGATATATAGTGCTGACATCATGAAAGTGTTGGATGAGACATTTGGATAGATGGCTGCATCTTGGAATATAGGAAGCTATTGTTTAGTCTGATAGTGATTACCTAGTGGATTATAAACAAAAAGTTCTCTGTGATAATCTGTTTCCATCTGCTTATCAAATTGAGGTGCATCTTTTCTCAATCTCTTTTCCATGCATGGTGTTGAGGGAATGTAGAATTCCCCATTTACAATATTTATTGATTCACAGGTGAAGGAGGTTGAAATCTGTGAAAGGATTTTTCTGTCCTAGCACCTTCATCCTCCTTCCTGAAATGCAGGTTGCTTTTGCACTTGTATAAAGAAAACTGCTTAGGGAGTTGGAAGACCTCAGTAGTGTCCATGCTAAAGCTAGATTGCCTTTTTGTTCATATGAAGTGAAAAAATTGACAGAATATGTCAAACATTAATACCGGAATAGATAGTAAACTGTTTTGTGTTAACCAATGGAAGAATGTACAAAGGGAGTTTAAAATAAGCAGCCAAATAATAATCCAGCATTTGCCAGTGTTTAACTTGCTGTTAACAGTGTTAAGTAGAATGTGGTATCTCAGTAAGAACCACTGAGTAACGTGATATTTGTATACTGAGAAAAATATATCGAGGAAATACATGTAACATGCTTGGCTGAGCTGTGTCCTGTGCTTGACTGAACTGAGCATGCATGTAACACTTTCCCCTATCCCAGTACGTACACTTGCCTATTCCAGGCTGTGACACTGCAGCTGCCTGACAGATAGTCTTCAGGTTGATCCTTCCTGCTGCAAGAGATCCAGGGTATTTTTCACTGACTTTAGAGAGCGCTGTCTCCTTAAAGGATTAAGAATATATTTCCTTCTGAAGATTTCTGATATGAGAGAGACTTTTTATTCCATATCTTTAAGGTTAGTTGCCCTTTTTATTTCTCTCAGTGTAGCTTGCTGTTCCATCTTTTATATGCACAGTGATTTTTAGGGTTTCAGTCCTACAAGCCTGTGCAGTGGAACAGAAATATTTCTTACCTCCTGTTTTCAGTTTGTCAGCAGTGTGCTTAAGAAAAGTCTTCTTCAAGCTAAGCCTGAAGCTTGGAAGATGTCCTGGTCTTCTCTAAGTGAATGTCCTTCAGTGTCCGAGCTACGCTGCAGTGAAATGCATGAAATACATTTGTATGTACTTACTTCTGTGATGTAAAGTATCTTGTTTTATTCAGCATCTTTTCTAGGATACGTCTTCAGAAATGACAGGGCTAAAAGATAATGGGTTTGCTGTCATAGGTGCAAGATGACTAACTCATGTCACCTGATATTCCAGGAGCAAAGCCAGATGGCCTCTCAGATAGGGAATCATCAGACACAAGCCATCAGGCAGGGTACTGCTTTTACGCTAATATGTGGGGTAATTGTGTAGAAAGGAGCAGGAGTAGAAATGCCTTCAGGAGAAGGGAGAGGAAGGGCTTGTGCCATGGAGAGGAAAAGACTGATAGGCCGAGATCTGGACCTGTATGGTCCCCAAAATAGAACTATCTGAATTCTCATTCACTTACTTTCAAAATCCCATATATGCTATTTTTGTTTTAGAGTTCAGTGTATGTTTTGTTCTCTAGTTAATCCACAGATCCCCTTGCAATTGCCATATTAACTTAATTAGTTAGATAGTTTGTGCATAAGAGTACAATTCTGATAACTGCCTTAACTTTACAAGTAAAATGGAAAGACATGAGCTAGGTGGACTAACTGGGTCAGACCTGTGGCAAATTTTGTTGAGGGGATATTTGTAAAATAGAAGGTAGAACTTGAAACAGCAAACATAGTACGTGAGTGGTTTTTTATATGCTGAAATGTATCATTTACCCAGGATACCTTGTCTTCCTTTGTTTTTGCTCTGGGCCTGCAATAAAATGCTTCCTATCTATATTAGTTAGCAAATACTCCAATGTAATGTATGAGAATAGTGGTGCATTATTTCCTCATGCTTATATGTTTCTATATAAAATATTCTAGCAGCAGAGAAATCTTGCTACGTGATTGCATTTCATTTTGAGATGGTTAGCTGAATAAGCAGTAGGACAAGCAAGCAGTAAGCTGAATGAAGAAAAAGAAATAAAATTTTACAGCACATTCTTGTTGTAGGAGTATGCAACACAAAACTGTGTGACTCAAATGCTCAATCTGGTCTTCATGATTAAGCAATAAACAAATTACAAAACAAAGTTATCGTCCTTTAGAAACTTGTGCTCAGTCATGAAAAAGCAAAAGATTTAACATTTCTCAAAGGATGACATCCTTGTTACTTGATGTTCATTGGTGGTGGCATTTAGTTAACAAAACTGTTTGCATTAGGGCAAAATTAAGAACTTTTGTGGTAGACAGTACAAATATTTTGTAAAGCTAATTTACTGAATGTTGATAAAAAAGAAACAAAATAGTTAAAATTTGTGATAAAAAGACTGGTGTGCTTTGATATAAGGACTGGAAGAATATGCTTGGATGACACGATCAACTTTTCATAAAGTAGTTTGATTTCATTGCCTATGTATAAATGTCTTTGTGTGTTGCATGTCTGTATAATGCCCGACATAATGGAGTGCTGATCCATGAGCAGGTCTTCTTAGCAGCAGTAGTAGAAACCTGTAGTAACACTGTGTATTAACACTCTGGAATCCCCCAGATTTTTCTGCTTACATCTGGCACAGATGTCCCTGTGTGGGGTTTTTTGTGTAAGAACTGTGGGTGTGTAATGATAGTTGAAGTCTGTCAGATCAGTGATGTGCTCTGTACTTTCCACACAAGACCTCCCCCAAACCTCTCAAATGGCAATTTCTTAACCTGAGGAATTTTCGTTCTTGTAATTGGAATCTTGGGTATATTCAGCGTGGGGTGCATCGGCACTGAGAAAGGAGGTGTTAGATTCTTCTTTGAGTCTGCAACAATTGCATAACTGGATATTAATGGTACCAGTTTTTAGTGTGATTAAGGAGATGAGGACCAAACAGAAAGTCAGGCTTTTCAGGGATGAACTTGCCAGAGCGGGAAGAGGGCCTTCAGCTTCCTTCTCTTTTCCATGCCCATGTCCTCAGCTCCTTGGGCTGCTCTGGAGACAGGCTGGTGACACTGCTTGGCTCCTGCACAGACCTCTTATCTCCATCATGGCTGCATCCAGCCCAGGCGGGGAAGAACTTCATGCTTTACATGTGATGGACCATATCTGAGAACTGTTTAGCTGCAGCTGTCACCTTATATACAATGGCAGCTTTACATTGGCTGTTGAGGTAAGTCAAGCCATCTAGGGCAATGGGTAGTAAAAATGAACTGAAATGGTAAGGGTGGTAGAGCTTCAGTTCCTCTCCTGGGTTTGCTTCCATGTCATAGAAAGGTAGGACACAAATGTGGAGGAAACTTCAAAGAAGCTGTTCAGTTCTTCTCTTTTGTTCAGCTAACTGCAGCTGTGCCCTTCCTGGCAGACTTTCATGGGCAAGCCAGAACTTGCCAGGCATTATCTTCAAGTGTCCTTACTGGGGCTGGATATTAACCTGGCTTGCAGAGTTTCCTATAGGTTATTTCACTTTCAAGTGTTCTACAGACTGACTTAGCTGTTGATAGCTTGAAGCAGAGGTTTGAAGAAGCCTGTACTGCTGTGGATTGTCCTTTGAAGTAAGCCATGGGATGTAATGCTTCCAGTGTTTGCTCTTGTTAAGACCCAGTCCAAAGCCTATTGAACTCAAATATGATTCTTTGACTGACTGTGTTGACTTTATTGGGCTTTTACAGAGACCTGTAGTGTCAGCTTAAGGAACAGAATTTCACCTGTGTTACCTGATAACTTTATGCTGTGTCACTGCTCATTGTTGACGTAGATATTGATGATTCTGGTAGACACTTGTTGGTTGGGTTCTCGTCTTCTCAAGTAATGCGCTTTTGTACATGTTTAAGTGCTTAAGAACCTTTAAGGATTTGCGACTAGATGCTAAGTAGTTGTTTTTCTTAAGATAGATGTAATGTAATACTAATGACCCAACCACGAACAGATATTTCGTGCGATGGCATTCAATCAGGTGGAATACTTGAATTTGTTTTGGAATAATTTAGACAATTATTAATATGATACCAAGAAACTTTTGTTAATATTCAGAATAGTATGAAGTTGTAAATAGACAATATTATCACAGTTAAGTGTCTGTACTGATAGGTAACAGTATTTTGTAAATTTGGTTGTTGATTCTTTCCTAAAAATACTCTCTTTATTCTTACTCTTTTAGTACAAAATTCCATCTCGTTATTGAAAATATATCATGTCTCCTTAAAAATGTGATCTTGATTTTCATCCCATGATGCTATTTTATTCAGTACAACAAAATATTCCTCAACAGTTAGCAGCCAACTTGTTTAATTTCTGAAATGTTGATACAGGGAATTTAGCAGTTAACAGTGTTTATACATTCCAGCAGCATTAACAGGTTAGGTTATACTGGAATTCTGTGAAAATCCATGAAACGTGTGGGAGAACTATTCGCTATGCAGTGTCTTAGCAATCGGCTGCCAGACATCTCATGAAATACCAAATGTAATAATAAAGTTTATAATGATGACATTGTTGGGAGGCACACATTGTCCACTATCACTGGAAACAGAGGGAGCAAGGTCTATTGCCCAGTGTTTATACTGTGGCATTCGAACGCTACAGATGTCCTTATCTTCTGGAGATAGTTTTGTACTGAATTGGTTAACATTTGTGTAAACAGTTTACATTGTGTAAACATCAGGTTTACACATTCTTGTGCATGAAAAATGCTCTTTGCCTTCAGAGTATTTCCGAAGAAAATAGAAGGAAGATAGTTTTTATATGTGTCAAGGTTGTTTCGCATTTCTGCAAGTGAAGTTCAGCAAAAGATACCTAGTAAATCTGTAATTTTCTCAGGAGCTTTTTTCCTTTGGTTGCGGGTTTTCCTTTTCTTGCTATCTAAAATGGACATTCCACTAAAATCAACAGAAAATCACCATTTACTAGCTACAGCCTGCATGCTCATAAACAGTTGTATGCTGGCTGTGTTGTACATGATCTATTTAGCAGCTGTGGGTGCTTAACACCAAAGCAAGCCAGGATTCCTAAAACTATAAGTACTTTTTCCATCTCTGTGCAAATAGGTGACATTTTCTTAAAGTGTATCTTCATCAGTGTTTTCTCCTTCTGTTTGTTCTGACAAACTGTGGCAAAGGAGCATACATTACAGCTGCAGTCTTGAAGTCTGAAGTTTCAGTTTAGCCATACTACACTGTGTAGTATTGTTATCGTTATTATCTTTTGGTTCTTGTATGTATGTAAATTACATTAAAAACAAGATCAAGGCAGACATGAAATATCAGTGACATAAGTAGAAAAAAGATGAACAAGCTATTATGAGATATGAATAATAAAAAAGCTGCTGTCTTTAATTTGACAGTGAATTCACCAACTCTATAGCATGAGAATATTTTTAACAACTATACCTTAAAGCTTTGTTGTGTCCATGCCCTCAGTGAAATTTCATGTCTGTCAGCAAGTCCATAAAATCCTCTTAAAGGGTGTAGTTTTAGATTGTTTTACGTAAATCTCTACTACTTAGAATGATGCATTTCTTGCTTTGCCTGAAAGCAGGCACACTTTTTAAAAGATATTTATGTTCAAACTATTTACACTTACAAATTGTCATAAGTACATTATCTGATATTCAGCTTCTCCTATTTTCTGGGGTCCTGCTTGGTAAAAATGATTTTACAAAACCTGCCTTCAGTCAAAAGTGTCCAGTAAATGCTGGTATTCTGAAGTTTAAATAGAACTTTGTATTCCACATAGTAATATACTTATTTATTATATGTGCCTTTAATATGTCAAAAACTTGAAAACACGGAGCTGAATTCAGGCATCAAAACTGGGAGTGCATGGTTTGAGAAGGCCTAACTTTTATATATGAATACATTTTTTTTTTTCTTGGAAAAAAAATATTGCAGTGAGGGATTAAGTTAGATGTATTCATAATCTGGCATAAGTCTACGTATTGAAATAATGATTTTCCAACATATATTTTATGAAGTGTAAGAGAGTATTGGTACTCAATGAAACACACAGTTCCCTCATAGTAGTTTTTTAAACTTTTTGCTCTCATTCATATTAATGCCTTAAAACTCAAAAAGCTGCTTCAGGGCCTTCTTAGATACACTGTGTATCGAGAACATACAGTTTTTAGCACAGTGTAGCTAGATGTTAGTGAGTCTGTGAATTGCCAGCTGAAGGAAGCTGGGATCAAAGCAAACATCACTATAACTTTTCTGCTTCCTTCTTTCCTGAGATAGAATAAGACTACTTAAAGAAGTAAAATTTTATCATTAAGCAGGCTTTTATTTATCCCATGGTACTGAAGGATGAGAGAATGCCTGTCTGTATCCATGCAGTTGGATGAGAAGATTGCTGCCATTTTATCATCATATTGTCGAAGGTAGCTTGACTCCCACTCAGAGTAGTAGGAAGACTTGGAATCTCTGTGCTTTTGAGTTTTTGTAGTAAGTGTTGTGATTTTAAAATTTCCTATTTTGATGTCTTTTTGGTACTGTGTGCAGTTCTGGGTTTAAGAAAAAGAGGTGAAGAAACATAACGCTGTGAATTAGGAATTCCTGATTTTTCCTTGGAAGGGAAGTCAGTGAGTTTTGTATTTACCTTGATTTTCAACCCATAAAATGGGGGAAAGGGGGAAAGAGAAGGAAGGAGAATATACCTTCACAAGAGAATTTGAGAGTTAATGCTTATGTGTAAAGTTTTGCAATTAAATAGTGATATGTAGATGTTACTTTCGAGGTGGAGTTTATAATTGAATATTTTGTTTTGCTATATATAGAATCATAGAATAGTTAGGGTTTGAAAGGACCTTAAGATCATCTAATTCCAACTCCCCTTCCATGGGCAGGGAATATGCTGAGATTTTGCTATGATTTGGCAGTGTGTTCTTTATCATTAGTCATTCAATGTAAGATAAAGACAGTTTAAGAAAAAGGAACTTGTGTTTTAGGTTGCTGAAGGAAGGAGTCTTATTTTTTTTTTTTTAAGTTTTATAATTCAAAAATTGAAGTGGCGGTTAAACATCTGCAAAGAAAAAAGAATCCTCTTAGTAGTCGTACAATTCTAAATTAAAAAGGAAAGAAAACAAACAATCAAAAATCCTTATCAAGGTCTTTGGGAAACAGGAAAGGAGGAAAAAGTCTAAGGAAAGCTGAAATGGCTGATGTTACAATTGTCACAATTACTCATATCCTACTCTAAAGACTGAGGAAGCTAGGTAGAAAGGAGCCAAAACTGCTCTTGGATCTTGTGGACATTGCTTCTGCTCATGTCGGCATTTGCATCTGAATCATAGAATCATAGAATAGTTAGGGTTGGAAAGGACCTTAGGATCATCTAGTTGAATCTCATCTTAAAATCTGGCTTTACTCTTTACAAAAGGCTATGTTTAATCATGTAGTCCTAAACTAGAAGAGGAGGGGATTCTGCATACTGCATAAATACAGAAATGGGTTTATTTTTTTCAGATACATGGAGAAAATCACAATTTATATTTTTATTAATTATAAATATTTTTCAGATATTTCTGTCATATAACTATGCTTCATTTTAGACAATTTCACAAAAACACTTTTCCTGAAAGTTGCTGAAATACTTTTCCTGAAATGCTTTCAAATGGTACTTTGTAGTATATGAAATGTATATTTTGCAGATGAATAATTTGACCCTTATTTATTAGTTACTTCACTGGCTGCATTGAGACTACTACAGGATTACTGAGCAGGGTTTGCTCCTCTGAAGATTACACGTCATGAGCAACATTCAAAACCAATCCCCTATACTTCACGTACACATATTACAGCAAGCATAATTTATATGTAATGATAGAGTGATCTCTGTATTTGTACAAAGATAGCTTGTATATATACATGCATGCAATGTTTTGTAACAGCATCTTTTTTAGGTACTTGTGTAATTTCCTAAAAAGAGACTTCCTAATTTGCCATTGTCCTGTGAGTAATCTCAATATTCTATTTTGTAAAGATTTTGGATACTTGGCATTTCAGTAACTGCTGCATCCTGGGCAAGTTTTTTACTTCTTCTCATAAATATCTCCCAATTATGCCACTTGAAGACCAAGTCAGTTGAGAAACAGTGCAAAAAAAGTCATCCCAACTTCTTTAGACTCTTATGTAGCTCTGATATTAATTAGCAGTAGCATTTATGTGTAGAAAGATACGTTAAGTAATTTTTGTAACATATTTATGGCATTTTTTTTTCTCCTTAGTCTTAACACAGTTCTGTGCATAGGCATTTGACAATAATCCCATTAAAATGGTTAAAAACACTCCTAAAAGAAGTTGTATAAAACTATGTGGTATCTGTACAATCTATGATAATGTGGCTTAGAACAGAAGTTTTGTTGTGTTAGGCTGAGATGATACTAACACCTATGTTTGTTTTTTGAATACACACACAAATACTCACTCCAGATATACTCAGTTTCTGGTTTTCAGATTTGTTTCCCTTCAACTCTCCATTCTGATTATTTACTGTAAAGCAGTCTTTGTTTCATTGATTTCTGTCTGTCTACCAAGAGTGAAGTTTGTTCTTCTCACACCCCCATCTGTCAGTACTGTACTGAGACTCGATCCCGCAAGAGGCAAATTGAAGAAATGAAAACAAATAAGTTATAAAATAAAGTGGCAATAATGTGCAGGCATAAAGATTGCTTTGGGCTGCTTTTGAAAAAGATGTCTCATGACGTGCGCTGTTGGATGGTAGGGAAAGGGTGCTGGTTCCTTCTCCATGCTCGATGCAGGAGGAGGTGGCTGGCAGTGCAGGAAGCGTAGAGCTGCCTTCTTATTGCATATTTTCTCTCCACTCTGAGCCTGTATAAGTTGCAGAACAGGCAAAATTCTGCATGTTCAGAGTGTGTAGTTTCCTGTAAATGGGTTATCACAGAGATTAGAGCACTATGAGTCAGGCTGCTAGAATCAGGCCCAGCAGTATTACCGTGTCTCACTGTATGTTGAGATGCTGCAGACGTTTACTGACTGGCATTTGTGAATCTTGTAAATTCCTCAGGAAAAAACCCAATGCTTCTGCAGAATGTTTAAAAATGTGCATTTTTATCTCTTTTAAAGAAGTTTCCTTTTCCAAACAAATGATCTATGCAGTAGAATTTCAATAACAAGCACATATATGAAAACGTATTTACACAGACAACTGGTAGTGTGTGTGTTTAACATTTATGAATACTGGCCTAATGCGGCTGAAGTATTCAAGTCTCTTTTAAGATTGTAATTGAAGTAACATGATATAAATGTAAACTTTAGCTTAGAGCACACAGAGCATACAAGACAGTTTGACACCTTCATTTCAGCAGTAAGAAATTACCATTGTCTCTTGTTTCTTGCTTCTAGCTTATATGACCAAGCCAAAAAGTAATTACACAATTAGGGTTGACATACTGGTTCCTGTAATATTTCTTCCCGTAGTTTTTTGGTGGCTTATTTCTACTTCAGATTTTCCAGGGCTTTGTAATTCATACCAACATGTCCATTTTCATTGCAACAAATTTACTCATGAAGATTGCAAGTCTTGCATAATTTAATGATGAAAAGGCAGCATTTCATTTTCTCCAAATGTAGTTATTTGTAGATTAAAGATAAACATTTGTGGAGCTAATACGTTTTGTGAGAATTTTGTCACCAATTTGAACGTTGCATTGTTACATATAGGAATAGAAAAGTATTTCTGCGTGAATAATTGGAGTATCATGCCTTTTAAAAAAGAAGGGTATGCAGCAGCATGCAACTGCTGATCTGGAAGGGAACCATACATCAGGTAACGTTTAGTTTGCTGCATTCTGCATGTGTAGAATAGGAGTTACTAATGTTTTTCCAGTTCTCGGTGACACCTGGTAGTAGCACAGCTCAGTGGCTGTCAGGGCAGGTGGCCTTCGGAGTAGCTCCGAGTATTCAATGAGAGCAGGTCAGATGAAGAGCAGCCTTACTATCCATCTTGTCCTCAGTTCAACTTGTTTTCCTGTCTGTTCCTCATTTCTGGGCTGTGTAACACAGTTTTCTGTACCTTAAGACTTGACCTCTCCAAGAATATTCTGGGACAGTCGTGCTTTATTACTCGCATAATTATGTACTTATACTTGGGACTTTTCAGGGATGATGTAAAAGCAATGCTATATGGTATCATTAATGTGTTCCCTGCGGCTTTTTGTTAAAAAAAAAAAAAAAAATCAAAAAAATCTGTGCTTTTTGACCATTCCTACATTGTATCTTAATCTTCAGAGCAGAATGATACTAGGACAGAGATGCTTGATGAGTTTTGATGCAGGCTTAGACATCTGCAGCAGATTCAAGTTGTCCTTCACTACTGCAGCTAAACTTGCTGTTTTGATCTGTTTTGTGAGGTTTTCTTGCATTTGATCTGGACACAGGAGTTCATCTCATCTTGGAGTCTAGTCTGTCATTATGTGAAATACAATGGAGGGCTGCGAAGGAAGTATAGTGAGTTTGCTGGTGACAAGCCAAGTGGAGGGGGTTTGCCAAGTATTAATCATTTGTATAAAGCCACATCCACTCTTCAGCCAAATGAATCTGTTCTGCCTTGGTTTCTCACAGTGGCAGCATCAAGATATTAGTAGCTTTGTAATACAGTTGTCTTTTTACATTCTCTTTAAATTTTTGCTACCTCCTTGTGTTCAGTACCCTAGGAAGGGACTTTTCATCTCTTTGAATTTCCCTGTATGAGTTTCCCAGTTTGGGAAGATTATGTACTTACAGGTGTAAAACAGACTTTGTGCTCTTTAAAATTAATTCTTCGTCTCCCACCCCTCCTGTCCTAGATGTCACTGGCTTGCAGTATCTTCTGTGCAAATCAAGGCTTGTGACTTTCAGCGGTGCTGTGTTACAGGGAGCAGTTCTAAAGGAAAAGACAAAAGGAAAAGGATGCTTCTTGCAATGGGCTACTACTGTTTCAGCCAGTTATTCTTTTAACTAGAAAATGAGAGTACATATAGAGGCTATTAAATCATTAATTACAGCATGTACTTTCCTCTCTAAACACAGACAAAACACAGTTAAGAGGTACCAGAAAGAAATGCCTTTCACTAATTTTAAAACTAGATACAGGCTGTGAGATACCAAGCCATGCACAAAGTTGTATTTTTTCCTGATGGAATTTATACCAGCATTTTCTTTAATTATTCTTGATGTTTTGCCCATTATACCATTAGCTTCTTCAAAGGACAGAGATAAGTTGCCAATATCCACAAGAGCGAAGTGTGAAAGCATTTAATTATTGATATCTTAGTAACCAAGGTTCCAAAGTGACGTTGTCAAAATCCGTAATGATCAGACAGAAAATGTATCAGCTTGTTAAAAAATACAGCTCAGATTGTGTGGGTTCTGAACATGCCCAATCCCAAGGAATTAAGCCACCGATTTCCTGCATTTCCAGTATGTAACTGCTTTACCCAGCATTTTCCACTCTTGAAAATGTCTATTGTTAATGTTCTCCTCATCCTTCATTTTAATTTTAGCTTTTTCTTGATTGTTAATCTAATGCATACGTTTTACTAAATGAACTCGTGCTTTTTCACTAGGTGGATCTGTAAATCAGTTAAATGGTCAAGCAGAGTCTAACATAATACTGGGTAGCTCCATATTCTTCATCTCTTCAGAATACAGGTTTCATTAGCAGAATAAATTTGGTAGCTGTTTAATACATATTTTTTTTGTAGCTTGAATTAAGAATTTTTTAGGTCTTTTTTTTTCCCTCCACTGAAAGCTGTGGGAAGAGTACACAACTCTATGAGAAATCATCTCTGTGCATTGAATGTCTGGTTTGCAGCCCAGGTTTCACTGGGTCATGTCATTGAGGTGTTGCTGTGTTGCTCCTCTCCTCTCCTCTCCTCTCCTCTCCTCTCCTCTCCTCTCCTCTCCTCTCCTCTCCTCTCCTCTCCTCTCCTCTCCTCTCCTCTCCTCTCCTCTCCTCTCCTCTCCTCTCCTCTCCTCTCCTCTCCTCTCCTCTCCTCTCCTCTCCTCTCCTCTCCTCTCCTCTCCTCTCCTCTCCTCTCCTCTCCTCTCCTCTCCTCTCCTCTCCTCTCCTCTCCTCTCCTCTCTCTCCTCTCCTCTCCTCTCCTCTCCTCTCCTCTCCTCTCCTCTCCTCTCCTCTCCTCTCCTCTCCTCTCCTCTCCTCTCCTCTCCTCCCCTCTCCCCTCCCCTCCCCTCCCCTCCCCTCCCCTCCCCTCCCCTCCCCTCCCCTCCCCTCTCCTCCCCTCTCCTCTCCTCTCCTCTCCTCTCCTCTCCTCTCCTCTCCTCTCCTCTCCTCTCCTCTCCTCTCCTCTCCTCTCCTCTCCTCTCCTCTCTCCCCTCTCCCCTCTCCTCTCCCTCTCCCTCTCCCTCTCTCTCTCTCTCTCCCTCTCCCTCGCCTCGCCTCTTCTCTCCCTCGCCTTGCCTCACCTTGCATAGCTGTCTACCTGCTGCTGGAGCACATGATTGCTGAGACCTCAGGGAGCGAGTAAGTTTGTAAACAAATAAACCAGAAAAGTTATCTGAATGTATTTTGGAATAATTGAATGTTACTTGAGTATATATTTAGTCTAGAGCCAAATTAAAAAAAAGAAAATAAAATTCCCTTGCTGAAGTGCTATTTACCATTAATATATTTAATTAAAAGATACTTCTGTGTTCCATTTTTCACTCTGTCACAGGTGCCAGAGCTTTCATGTTTATTAATAGCATTAGATCAAATAATGCAGATGTCTGATTTCAGACACTGGGATATGTTGCAGGTTAATCTTTCTAGAAGGATACATTAACAGTATTTTGGCTTTCTTTGTGCCATGAAGTGTTTTATGAACTACTTTCAAAATAGGGATACTAGTGTAAGAAAAAATTGCATTTCAAATTTGCTTCTTCTTTGAAGGTTTTTTTGATCCGATTCTGTTTCCAGCAATGGATCCAATGGATCTTAATGTGTAAGATATCCTGATAAAACTCTTAACATTGCAGGGTATGCATTTCATAGAGACAAAGCTATATAGGATTCTTTTCTTCCATATACTTGAGGTTTTACTTTCTTTATTCAGTGATTATATCTCACAGCTTAAATAGCTTAAATGTTGGTATTCAGTTTGTGCCGCAGTACTTTTTCTGAACTTGGTGTTGTTACAGGTATAGAAGGATGCTTTTAAAATGAGAGGTCACTGCTGCAATACTCACAGTACAGCTACTGCAAGGCTGTAATGCAGAAGATGTTTCTCTACAGCATGTAGTGCAATGGGTAACTGGAAAGAATACTTTTTGGCTTGTGGCAAATAATGCTCAAGAATTATGATTTAATTTTATATATATATAATATATATATGTATATTTTAGTGGGTAATTGATGATGCCTGTGTAATGTTGAAGGACATCTCATCAGCATTTGTTTTAAACATTCCTGTGAGAAAAATACTCTCATAAAACTATGATTTCTTTGCTTTCTCTCACATTGAAATGTCAGAATCAGCTCTTTTATCCAGGATCATTCTTTGCATACTCCCGGAGGTTTGATTTCTTCATGATCTCCTGTATGAATACGGCGATGTACTTTTCACCAAAAGCAAATATGGCCCTTGTTTATTAAACTTCATTCCTTTTCCATACCTCTTCAGTTTTCTTTGAACCTATAGTGTCTAAAAGATACGTAATTGATGCCATATGGTTAATGCTATGTGATAAAGGATTGGACTATACATAGAGTCTAACCGCAGTTATCACTTCTGCACTATCTCATGTTTCCTTTGATGTTCTGTATCTTGATAGAGCATGGGGGTATTATGTTTGAATTTACCATTTTTCTTTATGTTTGTTGCAGTGGTAACCAGAGGCCCTGCTCTGAACCAGGGTCTGTATTAAATGCAGTTGAAAAGCATATAAGGATGTGGGCCTTGCCTTGAAAACCTTGCAGGATAAAATACGGCTTTTTTTTCTTACTTATCAAAAATACATAACATCATGCTTAAGATGAGGTGGAAGATTTTGACAGTGCCTGTTGCCCCAGCAAAACTTCTTGCAGGTTTTTGTGCCACATTCAAGACTTTGTTACCTGGCCTGAAAGCTCTCGGCTGAATGCTGCTTTTAGAAGATATTTTGAAAATCCTGTGTTGTGTTGCCTGCTATCATTTTTAATCATCATAGAATCATAGAATGATTAGTGTTGGAAGGAACATTAAAGACCATCTAGTTCCAACTGCTCAGCCACAGGCAGAGATATTATCCACTAGACCTGGTTGCTCAAAGCCCCATCCAATTTTTTAGCCACTTCTAAAGCATTTTGATCTCATTTTAATTTCTCTAAGTATTGGACACTTAACTTCCAGGTGCCTTGAAAAATATCCACTTCCAAGAAAGAAGGCAGTCTTTAAAATTATACAAATAAAGGTGCGGTTTCCTAGTTTTAGATGAATGGTTATGTTCATGCAGTTTATAAGAAAAGACCTTGATTTTTATCAGCCGTCATGTTTCAGTTCTTGCTGTGTACATTGTTTGAGTATAGCGTGGAAGGTTATGTTATTTTAAATAAAAAAGCTTGGCTTGTGTAAGCATGACAATATAAATTCACTAATCATTGCTGTCAGGGCTCTACTTGGAGTAGCAGTGAATGGCTGAAGGATGTAGCTCTGGTGGTTGCTCAGGAGGTGGAGATAGGAACCATGCAGATGCTTCTGCTTTCTCCACACCATTTACTTCGTAGTGGACAAAGCTGAACCTGACCCACAGCGCAGGATGCTGTTTCTCCTCCATTCCTTAGGAGGCAGGTGAAATGAAATAGCCTGAAATCAAAGTGTTTCTGTTGACAGATGATGGATTTTTCGATAGCATTAGCATCAAGGAAAATCTGTAAAAGTTCAAATGTTGAGTTAGTAAGGACCAGAATTTCCAATGATGAGCATAGGAGGATGTGCAGACTTTTTGTCACCTTTGTCACATGCTCTTTTTGGCATGAGAAGGCCACCTGCTGTAACTGGAGATTATGCACACCATTTTTTTTTCCTAGGTACTTTCAATATGTCAACAATAACTGCACTTGTGTAGCTTATTACTGCAGATGATTACGAAGAATTTCTTAAGCATTAATTAATTATAACATCCCATATGAAAGCCAAATTCTGCATTAGTATGCAATTCTTTTAAAATCAGTAGAGCTGCTTTTAAATCTGCAAGGAACTTGACTCAGAGGTGTGTAATGGAGCTTACTGGTTATTGCAGTAATTATAGAGAAGGAGAAGGTGAAAGGGATGAAATAGGTTGGCTGAAATCATACACCAAATCAGAGCTTGGGGTAAACTTGAGAATCCTGGCTCTGATTACAAGTTTTACAAGCTCGGACCTATAGTAGTGTTTTCTAAGACATCTGACTATAGTAATGTAGTGTAAAAACTATTGCTTTTTTTATTCAAGTTTTGCACAATTCACAGAGCAAATTCTTAAAGCTTCCTGTGGAAGACACATAACAAGTGTTGCAGCTGAACTCCCGCTTTCTTTCTACATTTAAAGCTTCTTTCAGTTAGTTTCAGAAAAGGAAGAAAGGGATCAACAAATTTTCAACCTCTCTTAATAATAACATGGAACTATGTGTTTTCATGTTTCTGCTTTTTAAAAATAGACATGTATTGAAATTTTTTTTGCTTTCATTCATTCATTGTTAAGAATCACCACATAATTCACTTGAGATCTGAAGGAACCTTTGGGATAAAATTTGCCATATTGATGAAGTACAGTGGTGTGGGTTTAGTTGAGAAACCTACTGACTAGGGCTGTATAGAAGTTAATTTTCAATGAAGCTAAGAGTAACTTGAGTATTTGGCAGCAGGGAAAAAGCAGTTGCCTGTTATTTTGCAACATGCCTGTTGCTCCAAATAATAGTAAGGACTCTTGGAAAGAATGCTGAAAAATGAGGCTAGAAGATAGAACCTTTCAGCTTCCAAAAGACAGACTTTTTCAGTATCAAATAAGGAAAAACTGCTTCTCCAGATATGAAACTTAAGGTGAATGATAGCTTGGTATCAAATGGAAAATTGTGCATTCCCCTGGTGTACTTACAGTTTTATTGCAGAATCCAGGGTGATGTCTAATTTGAAAGAAGTTGTCCTTTTTTTTTTTTTCACGATTTCTCAGAAATATTTTTTTTCTTTCACTTCAGCTTAGTAATTTCAAGCAGACCAGGTTTGCTAGTCATACAATTTGAAGAGAGAAAGCAAAGGAGGGGCTAAAAATAGAGCTTATAATGGAACCTGGGTATGTCCTTAACCATGGGGAGACACTTATCTGTCCATTATGTTGTTGACTAATGTTAACTTCTCTGGTGCCTTTGTAATGTATTGCATTAAGCTAAATGAAGCTATTGTGTGATGTATCAAGATGCAGTCACATAAGCTGCCTGGCTATTTGCTCTTGTTAGTGTTGTATGTGATGGACTTTAACAGTTGTGAAGGGCTCCTGGAATTACTCAGATGAGCAGTACATGGTTTTGTGCCACATTCTGGGTCCTTCTATGCTCCAGACTTGCACCAGATTCACAGGGAATTGCACAAATGTCATGGCTAACTGGCCACGCACATAAATACTACTTGAATAAGTGTTCCTATCATAGGTCCCGAAGTCACAAATTCTCTTTTTTGATTCCTAGAGTGGATTTGGCAGGCCTGGCGCTGTCTTCTGGGCTCTGGGAGTGGGGAGATGGAAGGCATTGCTTGTCTTAAGAACTTCTGTTATGTGTGCCTATGAGTGTTGAAAATCTGTAAACAAGTATTTACATGAATGCTCTGCTGGCTCCAGGCAGGGTTTGCAGGGAGAGGTGATATCAATACTCTGCTGTCTCAAAACTCCTGCTTGTGTTCAAATCAAAGTAATGCCAAATGGCTCTTACTGTTTTAACATCAAGTGACAGTGATATTCAGGACCATGCTTTTAAAA
Organism: Psittacula echo; assembly: GCF_963264785.1. NCBI lineage: Eukaryota > Metazoa > Chordata > Aves > Psittaciformes > Psittacidae > Psittacula > Psittacula echo. The sequence goes on along the minus strand of NC_137742.1, from coordinate 92,893,664 downwards.
AGTCCTTAAATATGGTTTTAGGAAATGCAGGCAGAGGGTCATGCCTAGAATGCAAGATCTTTCTGATTTGTGTATAAGCACTGGACTCTTCTTTCCAAAATTTCATGTTTTCCAAACAAGGCTGTTAGTGTATGTTACGTATTTTATACATTTAGCTGTGATTCATGCCTGCAGTTTTCTGTTCTGCAACATGCATGTGAAATCTCCCCTCCTCCTCTTCTCTTGCTTATCAAGGTACATTATAAAAGGCTGATACCAGTTCTCTGTCAAGGTAGATCCTGATTCATACCAAGATAAGCAAAGAAATTTGAAAATCAGGGATTAGGCTGCCTTTATTTCTCATGGTACTTTGTGTGCATTGTTAGTGACCCTCTGCTGTGGAAATTCATACAAATGCGCTGTGATGCTGGTAATACAAAATTGTTGAATTTTGTAGTTTGCACTTTTTGTTTGGTTTGAAGTTTGCTCTAGTGCTTCAATGGCATATAAATACTTCAGATCCCTTTTCAGATTTTTTCCTCCCCTGAAAACAGTTATTTCTTTAGAAGATTATTTAGAAGATTGAAACATAAATTTCTTTAATATTTGTGGGCACATTTCTGTTGCTTTCTCAGTGGTGTTTCTTTAATGACAGCATGACTGGTTACTTTTAGAAATGGTATGAAAACCAAGTACTTTTCAGCCTGTTGCCAGGCATTGTTCTTCAGTATGTTTTACAAGAGGTACTTTTCTGGTTGTTTTTCATGTTAATAACACATTATTTCTGCAGACATGTTACTACTTATTTTCTGCCTTAAGGAAAGTGTTAGCTCATGAATAAAATGCATCTATTTTTAGATCAAACGATCAATGCAAACAGAACACAAGCTGTACACAGTGTGTATGGACACATTCATACATGTTAAACCACATGGTTGGCAATGCAGAGGGGCAACTTTGCCAGGGAGAGCTACGAACACCCTGTAATTAAGGTCTGAGGGATTTGAGTTGTGCTTACAGGATTACGTACCTATCAGCTGAGCACTTGTCAGATTATATACTTGCCTTCACAATGGGATCTTGTTAATCGAGTTTTTATTTTCTTGATTTGGCAGGCTTGCATATATACTTGACTGAATGAACTTTCAGCTAAGTTTCTGAGCAGAAGGTAGTTTATGACATAATTGCTCTATATGTTGATACATCTTTTATCATAATTGTTTTACATTGTTTTAAATAAAAGAACAAGAATAATAGAAGATACTGCAGAAAGTATTTTTTGTTCTATTATTCATGATACTAAAAATTAACCAAAATAAGTGTCTTGAAAAAAATAAAAAGAGATTTAGTTTCCAAAGTGAGTAATTTATATCAGTCTATACAATGAACCAGCTAATGATCCTTAGTTTAGAGAGGTGCAATGCTGTTATATTGTATTTCTCCTTTTTTTATGAATAGAACTGTACAAAAAAAGTTCCCATTGTGTAGTGCTATGAGTTTTGTACAGCCATCTTTTATCAACAGATGGCAACCAGAACATGAAAAATAATTAAAAAATAAAATGAAAAGAAACCCAGAATGAATTAAAGTGCTTCTTTGCGTTCTGATCTGCATTTTTGGTTTAGAATTTTTATGGTGAATTGCCATATTATCTGTTATATCAGTTTACAATGAGGCTCCTATCAGACATAAACCAGATTTATAATACCATTAAAACACAATATCAAAGAATGAATAAGCAATTCAATAAAATTACAATAACACAAAGATAAAATGAAAGCCTTTTCAATAACAGTTTTATGCAAGAACATTTTGCAGATAAATATGTGTTTATAGATCTTTTAAATGCACATTTATTATACTGCTCCTAATAGAGCCACAGGGGTTAATTTTTTCTGTGTGTTGTCTTTTATAAGTGGTTCAAAAGCCAGCTGCAAAACTCTTCAATAGATTGTTTTGTATCTTTGAGTTGATATTGGGAAAGGGAGCTTTTACAGTACTACAGTAGAGTTGGTATGTACACGAGTCAATACGAGTGTGCTGTGTGTTGCTGTGTACAACCTTATTATAATCAAGACAATTCCAAGCAAAAATAGAAAAGGGAAAAAAAAAAAAACCCTTTTTTTTTCTTCCCCATGGGATTCATACATAGATGCATTTTCATTATTGTGTCTTTACTTTAGCATTATATTTTTAATGGGTTTCTTTTGGATCTGGTGGGGAATCTAAACTTTGACCTTAGAAGAGGTTATCTGAAGAAGGTTCTACATGCTGTTCGTGTAGTTTTTCTCCCTTGCTGCAGAAGGAGGGGGGGTGGAGGGGAAGCAAGCTTCAGCTCATGTTATGTTCCTATACGTGTTATGTCATGCAGCAGTCATGATGTCTGGCTCAGTGGTGTCTTAATTACGCATCCTGTTTACATCCTTTGCTTTTAATTTCGGCACGTAGTTCACAAGCCTCCTGTAATCATTGCCGTCCTATTCCGATATGGTCAGTGTGGCAGGAAGTAGGAGATCTTACGTAAGGGTTGTGTAGCTGAAATGTTAGGAAGAGCTCTCTCAGATGTTATTTTTAAAAATAATATGCGTGATTAGTCCACTTCCATCCATCATTTTCCTTTTAACTATTAATATCAATGTACATTTATACCCTACACATGTTCAGATATTAACTGAGAAACAAATCTTCCTATACTCTCATGTAGATAAAATGTGTGCTCAGATATA
>NC_137742.1:92883459-92885959 GCF_963264785.1 Psittacula echo | reverse complement strand
TAGTGTGGAGTTAATGTGCAAGAAAGTTCTTTTTATAAAAGCAAGCTACATCCTTGGTTGGTTTGAAAAGCAGGAATAGGTGAGGATTGTCAGGTTACTCTGCAGGAGTGCTTGCTTAGTACCTGGTTTGGCTCATATCTCTGCTGAGGACATCTGGACAGTAACAACTCGAATGGGAGAAGTTAGTGGTCTCTGCATCTTTCCTCTTTTCAAGTACATATCATTAAGAAGCTAAACTTTGTAATAAAGAAATCTACCTGAAAGAATCGTGCTACGTTGAAGGCACACTTTTGTGATGCATTAGAAGAATAATGTGCACTATTGCAACAGGAAAAGGCTTCCCTGCCAAATGTACTTGAATTTTAAGTCCTACCGTCTGCTTTCTCTGTAGGATTCTTAATACTGTAAGGAAAAAAATCTAGGTGTTTTCCATCTTTAAAATATACCTTACAATTCCAATACTTTATTTTTATTTCCAATATTCCTTTGTGGATACATCTTACTGATATCCGCATCTCTTGAGTTGCTCTGCATAGTCATGTCCAAGGAGAACCTAGTTACTTTCAATTGCTCTCTTTGTAGCATCAGTGGGATCTGTCTCCACTCCCAAGTTTGATACGGGATATTTTCCCCCTTTTCCTTATTGCAAAAATTTTCTAGGCCACCAAAGAGGCTCCATTTTGTCTAGGTTGCCTTTTCGATGAGGAGGCAAAGTATATTGCAAAGCTGGCAGACAGCATGTGTTTCTATGAAAGAACATACTGCTCTTTGTTTTAAATGCTTTTTTAATATTTTAGAGCTTGTCTACAGAGAGAGATTATATCATGTTATGGTAGGATGGCAATTTAAAGTAACAATTTTGAAATTAATTAAATTAATTCAGAATAAAACATTCCTGTTCTGATACAAATTAATAATGAATAATTAATTACAAATAATTAATGAGGAGTAACTATTCGGTATTTGCAAGCCCTTAACAGTTTTTGTTCTTTCTCAGCATTTCTGTCAGTAAACAGAGATCTCTTTACTGGCAGCAGCACCTCTAGTCTGTGGAAGAGCAAGTAGAACAAGTACCAAATGAAGGTACATAGATTTTTGTATCATCTTTCGTAGGTGCCTGTTCCCATAGTCAAGGAGGTTGATAGCACGTGTGATTTTGCTCACTAGCCATGTTGGTTTTGCAGAGTCTCCTCATAGTGGATGCTTGTAGTAACTTTATGGACCGTCACGCATTAAGCAATGTGAACTGGATAATTAATTTTGTGAGTGTTTCTGTACTGTTGTGAGAGTGTGTTGTGGAGACAGAGCAGTGGGACTTGTGCAGTAAGAGTGCCAGTGGTGATCTTTGCTGGAGCTTATGTCCTCCAGCAAAGTGCTTTGAGTATCGCTATGTACTTTCCATGGTGAAGATGGAGGAAAACATGAATACTGGCTGGTGGGAGATTGCATGAGGGAAGCGGTGTTTTAGCCAAGAGGTTGTAAAGAGTTTCAGGCCAGTGGCCAAACAGAGCTTGTTAGTGTTCAAGTATGCAGACCCACATGGGCAGAGAGGTATCAGACCAAGCAGTTTGTGTATGCTCTGCTCCCTGTGTGTCCATACACGCGCACAGTGTACTTTGCTAGAGACATGAATGCATTGGGTATACGTGCTGCTTGGAAAAATACCAAAAGACAATCAACATTCCTACAGTTGGCTTGTTGCTCATCCTTTCCAGAACCCTCCCTCATGCATAAGCCCCCTGGCAGTAACTCTCTCCATGATTTTTATCTGTTAGTTGTAATATGTACCAGCATTGCATTCAAACAGGAGCTCGTGCGCAGAGGTGGAAATGAAGTATAAACCTGATTCCATTGTTGAGATGTGTTGCCAACATAGCACTTAACCACCACCCACCACTGACAAACAGTCTGATGATCACATCTGCACATCAGTCCCATAAAAGGAAGCCCTGAGACTGTCAAGAGTGTGAGGCAGAGCATTAGTGATTTCAATTCTGTTTTATTTTCAACTTGAAATGGAGGAAAACAGACAAAAAACAAATAAGAAAGCTAAACAGTTGCGTGAGAGCTAGCAATTTGCTGGGCTCCAAGTGACAGACACTGCATTATCATAATTGTCTCTTCTACATGATAGGACAGAAAAATAATAATGTCATTTTATTTATAGCTGGGGTGCCCCCTTTATGAGAGTCATACAAGTTTCTGCCAAGTGGAGTAGGTCAAATGACATCTTTTGATCAGGCCTGTCCAAAGAGATCAAAGATGAATGGCAGGTAATGGATACCCAATGACAAACCAAATCTAAAACAGAAATAAGGCTGCCAGAGTCTGCCAGTTACCCATTAAAGGCTCACCTAACTAAGGCAGGCTGTTTGACATGTTAGCCGACCACCTAAATCAGCCAAGCGTAGGTGCTAAAATTGTGTATTATCATTGGAAATGGCTATTATTTCCTCCGTAACATTTCTGTTAAGGCTTTGTTTGCGTAGGGCTGACCTGC
>NC_137742.1:92705959-92878459 GCF_963264785.1 Psittacula echo | reverse complement strand
TGCTTGATAATGTCTTTTGCCATAATAAAATACAGTCACACGGAGTAAAAGGCTAAAAGAATGGCCAAAGACAGATCATCCGTTTGTGCTTAGGTTGAGACTCCTACAAAGCTGTTACTTGAAAGTACCTGCGCTGGGTACAGGAATGCGGAAATTGCCATATTACATGTATATTTAGTCTTTGGTTATATTATTTCAAGTGTTATGCAGCTATAATAGCATGAAATAGATACCCTTGCCTGATACAGCAATAGATATTACATCACTGCTGCTATAATGCTATGCCGCAAAAGGACTTTTTAAAGGATTTCTACTGATAATGAAAATATTCTGATACAACATTAACGATTTTGCTACTGAAATGTGTTTAATGTAAATATGCTGTCAGATACCCTTCAAGTAATTGACAAGAGCAGATGATTAGCAGTGTTCTCAATAGTGTTTTTGCATAATCTTACATTTTGACAGAACTCTTCAGCGGCTTTTTATTGTCAGTGCTCTGCAATCAGTAATACTTTTTCCTTGACATTTACTTTGTCATTATAAATCTTGTAAGTGGTCATTTAACTTGTTCAGTATGCATGTAAGAATATCATTACTAACATGTTTGAAAAAATGTCTTCCTGTTGAGGAACTATTGTGAAAGTAAACTTAAAAAAAACCCTAGATGAAGTAGGTTGGTGAATGACTTCAGGAAATAAATACCTGTCTGTGAGCATCTTCTTGCACATTTCAAAGATGATTTTAAATACACTTTCTTATTCAACATGCATGTATAAGTCATCAAATTCAACATGGTTGTTGGATTTTTTTAACCTGGTATTTTTTTAATTTAATACTATTGTTCAGTTATGATCATTTACATCTAACTGACCAAAATTAAACTCTTATGATCCATAAGCATTCATAATTGCATACTGCATGTAACATTAATAGTCAGTATAATAAAACTTCATCTTTATTGAAGCATCTCTTGTTTCTACAGCAGTTCTTTAATCTATCTCAATAGATTTCTAGTGTACAGCTCATATAGATTTGGTCAGTGACAAGGGTTAGAGTAGTCTTGTAGAACATTTACTTGTAGCTGTGAAAAGCTCACATTCATCAGAGGATTAGGTCGATCAGATTGTACCAGGATCAATGGAAGGACTGTGTGATCCCTCTTAGGCTGTAATGTGTTCACCTTCTTTGGAGAGAATTCACATACACACACATTTCTCTGTCTTAAAGCCATTTATCTCAGAATGTCAAATTGCAATAATTAACCATTATTGATCTTAAATTCAATTAACTTCATTAACACAGGTCATGATGAGGGTGCTTGTAAAGGAAAGGCTCTTGACAAGTGACTTTTCTTATATGACATTAAATGTTCACAATTGTGGCTATAAACTATTCATATTGTGCCACAGGAACATCTTTTAAAAATGACTAGAGTTTGGTTGGTGGCTCTAAAGTGACATTTTAATCCCCTCCCCCTCATCCTCTAGTTCTTAGGGTTTTTCAGCAAATTTTCTATTCAGGAATCAGTGAACCATTTGTTTCCAGCACATTATCTTAGCATAGTATTATAGCAAACCCCTCCTATTCAAATACTGTTCAGTTCAATAGCTAGTGCTAGACAGAGACTCATTTATAAAAGCGTATATTAGTATAGTTAGTAAATGAGTGAAATAAATATTCAGGGCTTCTTTTTTCTATCCATACAAAACAAACTGCGACCATCTCATAGAGGTAATCCTTGGAATCCCTGCTTTCTCTGAGTCTTAAGATTCATATTGCAGTCAATAGCTGTTTTCCTTAAATGAGGGCTGAATAAAAACTGTGAAAGGACACAAAGCTTTGTTGGTCCACAGTGAACTCCGTTTTTTCATGGAGAAACTTCATTATAAGTACAAGTTCACAATAGCTGAAATCGTGATTGAAATAATTTGGATTTCTGCTATACTGTTTACACAGTTGCATGGACTTTATTGTAAGGAGGCACTGCAGCCAAAATAGCTATTGAAACTACTGTCTAAAGAACTTCGGTGGGAATTTCAAATTTGCAAGAAAAATAAAGGATTGGGTTGAAGGTCTTTTGGTACGTTTTGAATGTCTTAGCTAGTCATGATCATTTATGAATAAATCTTCAAGAAGAATGACTCACTGTAATATACTGAAGCATTTTAGGTGGAAACCTGATTTTTAAATGCTTCATAATGAAGGCTGCAGCTCCAGAGGTGTGTGTTAATATTAGTAGAGTTAAACACAAATAGAAAGCCAGTGTTCTGGTTTCTGTAAAACTTGTAAGATTGAGACAGATAAGAAGCAACCAAAGATGTAGGAAGATTACAGAAAGGAAGGTGTAAGATTTTTTTTTTCTTAGTCTAAAAAAATGCTAAACCATAATCAGAAGACTTTGAGAAATGTGGGTAAAGAGAAATGCAACATCAGTTTTGTTCAGAAACAGATTTCTGTGACAATTAAACGGTCATTTTGTCACTACATTTGCTATTTCCACTCCACTATACAAAGCATTTACTGAAAAGAGGCAAGGCAGAAGCAGAATGGTTTGATTACTGCATTTGAAGAAACTAAAGTTCCCGTACAACATCTGTTTGCTCAGTGAAGGATTATAATAATTAAGAGCTATTAGAGCCATATTGAGAACTTTTATGCTCATGCCTGCTTATCCTGGAGTTGGCTGTGAATCATATATTAGTTTGTTGAATGCCCCATGTGCTTTTAAGTGATTAAAAGACGCCACCCAAATGCCGATATCAAGCAGAGATTGTGTCACTATGTTTTAGTACCAGTTCATAAAGAGGATTTGGCTTCATTTTACCATGATGTTGATTATGACATACATTTAAAAAACCAGACCAAAACAAAACAGAAAAACAAACCACCAAACCCAACAAAAAAAACCCAACCAACCAAAAATAATCAAAAATAAGCCAACAAAAACAAACAAAAAATCCCAAACATTTTTTATCCTTTGAAGATTCTGTCATTTGAGAAAATGCTAATTCTATGATTAGAAAAATTCTACAGAGTCAAGAAACAAACAAACAAACAAACGTTACCTTCCAAATCAAAATTAGGATGAAAGCACAACGTGAAGCTATTTTCTGCTTATGAACATGTATTTCCCACTGTAGTATTTGCTTGTCTGGAGTGGGAAACTCTAACCAGTGTGTAGTTCTTCACACCAAACGACTGTTTTGGAAACCAATGGAAAAGGACTTCTGTCTTACTTAGAGTGGATCACATTTATTCATGATGAATAATTTATACAGCAAATGTAGGTAAGTTTTTTCTGTTCCTAACGGACATACTAATTATAGTTGTTAAGCGTATGTGAAAGTTTTCAGAATATGGGGCTGCTTGTGAACTGTTTACTTCAACAGTCTGAGCCTGGCTTTTGGATCCCTAATGGGATCATCCTTTGTGGATGGTTAGCTGACCCTTAATTTCCTAAGGGATACCAAGGAACTTTATGCTCCTTCAAATGATGTAAATTTTTAACTTTGGTGTACTTGGAGGAAGGGCATCCTTTCCCCAGGAACTTAGAATGGTGACAAGGGAAGGAAGAGAAAGTACTACATGAGTGTTGATGAAGCCAAACACCTAGAGCCTGAATTGACTCAAACCAAGTCACAGTGCCTGTTACCCATTTGCCTCCTTGATATCTAGTCCTCATAGTGCTTGTGAAAGGCTGTTTGTGTGGTGAGGGGGAAGGCCAAAAAGTTGTTTTTTTCCCTTTTCAGCAGGATTAGCCAGAAATTCCAGGTCTATGCTCATAGGGGCTGTTAAAATCTCTACTTTCCCAGAGAGCAAAAGGTGGGAAGGAGATTGATTCCACAAAATGTGACAGCAAGGAGGGTCCTTCTGTTGTCACTGGAATCCATAATGTTTCTCATCCTTTCCACTTGATCCTGCATTGCCTCTGGTAGTCAATTGTGGGCATACAGTGGGACATATTCTCCAGCTTCACCACAGCTGTGGTACTTTTGTGAGTCTGCTGTGTTGTGCATGTGAGACTGCAAATTGAGGACAAACCTCCTAAAATCTGTTTTCTTAACCAGGCATAGCCTCTGAACCGTTACTCCTGTGAAGCTTCGCATAAGCATATCATTCATTTCTGACTGTACAATATTGATATCTGAAGGCAAGTTTTATGCGAAGAGGTATTGTTAAAAGTCTGTCTGGTTTTGTTCATTACACGTGGGAGTAACTTGGACCTTGCGTCTCAATTAAAGTGGTTTTATCTTCAGATCCCTTCTTGTCAAAACGTTGTAGAAAGTGTCAGATGAGCTCTTCGAGTGAGATGGATCTCAGACGGATCCTCACGCAATCCTACCCATAGAATTGTACGCAGATAGGACCATGTGCTCTTCTCCATGTTAGAGAGAAGTGGTGTTATGTTTGATGGGTGGATAATTTGAGCAGATCTTGCAAAAAAACCCCAGCTCAGCAGGTTGAATTCAGGGAGTTTAAGCCCTGAGCAGGAATCAAGGCAGAGCGGAGCTTTGGAGAAGAGAGGCATGATCCATCATGTTACATATAGTCTGGTAGAACCAGCATTCACTGCATAACTGAAGTCCTGCTCTGTGCTGGGAGCAGAAAGCTCTTTGGAGGAGACTTGTGACAATACTTCTAATTACTTCGAAAACCTTTCCTATTTTCCCCATTGTGAAAAGAAGCGTGCTGGCATCCTGCAGATTCAGCATTTATTGGATCCCAGCAGCTTGGCTCAGAGGAGATTTGTAATCAGAGACTCTGGGTTTTGTAGAGTACACACACCTGTGGGTATTTCACTGAGTATTTTTATCCTTAATAATTGTTTAAGCTGAAAACTGGCAATTATTTTCAATTATACACATGTATTGTACTCGCATAAACACACTGTGAAGAAGCATAGGAACAGAACTATAAACTTAAGCCATCTTATGTTATTTGTAAATAGCTGAATTAATATATATTAACCTACAGGAGTTACAGGCTCATTTACTTGTTTTCTTGTCTGGCACGAGGCAAGTGATTTTTAACAACTTTGAATTTCCAGGTATGCAGCTATAAAGTGTGGATAAGAATGTTTCTTCCATAGGATTGCTGTGAAGAGTAAAACACTTGTGGAAGCTTTTGAACGCCTCAGTAGAATGATGCTGTCCAATAGCACTAAGTTGTTTCTAAGCCACTACTTAATATTATGGCATCCTGTTTTTTTCAGGTGTATATTTAATGAAGGAGATAATACATGAATGTGAGGATTGCATGGGAATCTCCCATTTAACAAATATCTATATTGATTTCAGAGAAAGGTATGCCTCCCTTGTCAGAATTAATAGCAGTTTTATAACTTGGGGGTGTTGGTCGATGAGAAAATGAACATGAGCCGGCAGTGTGTGCTCGCAGCCCAGAAAGCCAACTGCATCCTGGGCTGCATCAAGAGGAGCGTGACCAGCAGGTCGAAGGAGGTGATCCTACCCCTCTACTCTGCTCTCGTGAGACCTCACTTGGAGTATTGTGTGCAGTTCTGGTGTCCTCAACATAAAAAGGACATGGAGCTGTTGGAACAAGTCCAGAGGAGGGCCACGAGGAGGATCAGGGGACTGGAGCACCTCCCGTATGAAGAGAGGCTGAGAAAGTTGGGGCTGTTCAGCCTGGAGAAGAGAAGGCTGCTTGGAGACCTCATAGCAGCCTTCCAGTATCTGAAGGGGGCCTACAAGGATGCTGGGGATGGACTATTCATCAGGGACGGCAGTGACAGGACAAGAGGTAACAGGTTCAAGGGGAAGTTTAGATTGGATGTAAGGAAGAAATTCTTTACTGAGAGGGTGGTGAGGCACTGGAATGGGTTGCCCAGGGAGGTTGTGAATGCTCCATCCTTGGTGGTGTTCAAGGCGAGGTTGGATGAGGCCTTGGGTGACATGGTTTAGTGTGAGGTGTCCCTGCCCATGGCAGGGGTGCTGGAACTAGATGATCTTAAGGTCCTTTCCAACCCTAACTATTCTCTGATTCTATTCTATGACTCTAATATTTACTCTCTTCATTTGTAGGTGGCCTGTATGATGCATTTCATATAGCAGCATAAAGTCTAAAGTGAACAGGAGACCTGAATCCTGTAACCTCCTTTAAACTACACAAAACTCAGGGGAGATGGGAATGAGAGGAGGAAAAAGTGCCTACTGTAGACTTGCTTTGTTCTGTGCTTAGATGACTGCCACTTTAATGACATATAAACTCATTTCTTGTTATCATCTCTTCGCTGTGTATTCCTGTCCATGTAATCCTCAACTCTTAACATTTGGAGTTGATTTGAGCTCTCTGAAGTTGCTCCAAATGTAATTCCAGTCTGGGATGCTGGATGAGAGCAGCTGGCCAGCTTCCTCTGGCCAATTCCTGAGCCCTCTGTGGCAGGCAGCTGCAGTATCCTCATGAAGGAACAAACACAAGTACACTTCAAAGTTTCTCGTGCCTAATGATAGCCACCCATTAGAAGGGCATGCTACATCGCATCCATCCACACTGATTCCCAGCAGCTTAATACTACTCTTACTGGCATGAAAAGGCTGCAGATTTATCAACATACAAAAAAATCCAGCTAAACAAGCATTAATCATGCACATCACATCAAATTAACATGTTCAAAATTAATATTCTTGACCTTGCCAGTGGGCAGAATAATCAGTCTTGCAGTAGGATCATGCACCAGTGCAGGCTACCAGCAACTTCAGCCAATGTGCGAGAGAACTGCTGACCTCTCCACTTTGAAATAACATTTCTCTCCCATAATAGACAGTCCTGCCTCTAAGAAACACAACCTTTGACCTTTCTAACAGGAATAATGTCCCTGTCAAGGTGCTGGGTAATCAGTATTGCCATGCCTGTTTAGAGACAGTGTTGTCATTTGCCCCTCATGTACCCAGAGCAGCCCCTCATACCTTCCGTTTCTGTTACCTAATGAGGAATATGCTAACATCTCTACCGAATAGTGAAGTCTCAAATACAATTTCAGTTACACATGAATTATCAGTCAGTCTCAGTACAGAAATAGCTCATGTTGTGGATGAAATGCTTGCTTTTCTTCATGTAAGTGGAAGGCCTGTGGAGTGGGAGTTTTCTAACAGACTAATATAACTCTTTTATATGCCTTCATTTGCATTAGTTCTTCAATTGACTCCATCCAGTGAGTTGGTTTTCTCTTGCCTCTGTTCATTAATTTTGTGAGTAAGGTTCATTGGCAAAGTCAAATAATCTTCATGCTGCTGTTTCTGTCTTGGCTTTCTCTGTACCTGTGTTCAGACTGAGCCCCCTCTTTATTATGAATGGTCTTCCTGCTCTTAAGTGTGAAATGTATGTGGGTTCAGGATTTTGAGGAATCGATGGTTTGGGAGATGACACTTAGTATCACGTGATGATTTCAAACCATACGTAAATAAATAATAAAGCTGGTTGTAATTTTTTAAAGGAAAAGCTGTTTGGTTAAAGCCAAAGATTTCCAAGAAGCTGCATGGTTTTGATAAACTTGAAGTTAAGCATTTTTTCATGGGAGAAGAATATAGAGTCAAAGATTGGTTAAGGTTGGGAAGAACTTAAGATCATCTAGTTCCAGCCCCCCTGCCATGGACATATTTAAATGTTTTGGTATTTTTTAAAGTAAAGAGCTTGTATGCTAGTTTAAATATGTCTTTAAGCTGACAGAGGGGAGATTTAGATTAGATATTAGGAAGAAGTTCTTCCCTGTGAGGATGGTGAGCTACTGGCACAGGTTGCCCAGAGAACCTGTGTCTGCCCCATCCCTGGCAGTGTTCAAGACCAGGTTGGACGGGGCTTGAAGCAAGCTGGGCTAGTGGAGGCTGTCCCTGCCCATGACAGGGGATTGGAGCTTGATGAGCTCCAAGGTTTCTTCAAACCCAAACCATTCAATTATTCTATGAAATATACCCCAGTAAGCTAATGGATTTAGGAGAAGAAGTCTTTGCAGAAAAACATGATTAAAACAAGACATTTCATAAGTATTGAAATTAAATATTTGGATAGAACCAAGCCAAAATATATGGTCTCAGATGCATTTTTCAGGAAATAAGGGAAGAGTTGTGCAACGGATTGTTTTTTTGGAAACGGTAAAGTACACCTTTAATGCTATGGTTTTGTATTTCCATACAAACTCTAGGAGGTATGTGTCTGACTGCATCACTGGGTGGATATTGCTGTGGAAGGGATGAAAACCATTTGATGTTTTTCCTCTTTCTGCTGAAGAGGGCCTCCAGCCATTGGGGTTCAAGCCAGTAGCTGTTGTGCTGGTGAGCACCTCTGAACATTGCTGAGTTAGGCCTGGGACATCAGTAGAGTAAGAATTGTTTTAGCTGCACAAAGACTTCCTCTGCCTGCAGAGATGTAGTAGATGGAGATATTTCTCTGCTCTTGTGTAGTAGATCTCTGGTGTCTGTGTGGAGCCAGGTATGTGAGTTTATTGGTGTATATATAATATGTAGATTATTTTGGGTAGTGATGGGTCACAATTTATTTCACTGGCAAGGAAATGATCCATAGCTCAGTTATGAAGGTAATTCCCTCTTGTGTGGAAATGAATTGCATTATACCACAGTTTACTGATATGTATTGATATCAAATGCGTTAATTTCATTATGACTTAGCACTTCAGTTAATAATTACAGCAAACATTAATAAGGGAAATATTTGTTTTCAACCTTATTGTGGCTGCACCTGTGATAGGTTTCTGAACCCCCTTGATATCCTCGCCTTCTGTATAAACTGGGGAGTGTGCTAGGGAACTGCTTTCCATTTTGATAAAATATTATGTCATAGTGACATCACTGTTCAACTCGCAGGCAATTTTCTGTGGCTTATGTTGCCCTATGATGTAAATGAGATGTAAATGAGATGATGAAAATGAGTAAATGAATGATGAAATGTAAATGAGATGTAAAATGAGAACTTTTTCTCGAACTGTAATTTTTTTTCCTCCTTTACTTGGGAAAATCAAAATCCAGAACCACCTAATTTCTTTCACTTCCATTCTTACTAACTTATTCTGCTATTAGAATTGGCTTTAAAGTTGGGTTGTTTTATTTTCTATCCGACTTTTCTGTCAAGGCATTGAAGAAGAATTCAACAGATACCCCACTGTTTCAAACATTTGAAAAGTATCAAAAAGTGTCAGAGACAAGCCTTATTTATTTATTTATTTTTATAAGAAGGAAACAGCTGAGTAACAATGTGCTGGAGACAGTGCTTCTTAAAGACACTTTCTCCACCAGGCAGTGAATCTCACTGAAAAAATTATTTAGCATCACCTCCTGAATTTGTTTTCTGTTTTTATATTCTCTTTGCTTTTCTTGTATGTACTCAACCAAACAAGAAATTTCTCTTTTTTGGGCCTCCTTGTCCTTCTTTCTGTTGCAGTGATTCTGTTACTTTCATCTGTGCTCAAACATGATATAGATCATCTCTCTCTCCTGAGCGAGATCTGCTGGGGCATGGAGGGATCAGAGATTCCCTCAGCTGCAGATGTGCTCCTTTCCATGAATACCTGTACTGAATCCCATACTGTCTGCTTCAGAGCATTAAGGACTGAAGTTTGGCCTTAGCCCTCTCCCTTCTTCTGTCCCACATGCTGGTAACAATTTAATTAGGTTTTCTGAGGAAAAGCCTGCCTATGTCAGCCTGTAGTGGTACTGCAGGACCTTTGAGTATGCCCCAAGTCTGCCATCGCAAGTTGGTCAGGGACTTGTTGGGTTGCCTTGGATTTCCCTGAAGGCCCTTGGAATAAGGAATTGGAAGCTAGTGGTATAAATTCCAGTTTAGGATGGTGGTTTACATCTTAGGCTAAGATATTTCATTGGGCAGCCTCATCTCTTGCTTAAATCTTTGGTTGAGGAAGTTGGGGGTAATTGAACAAGTTGGGAGTGATGTTGTGTTTCATCCCTCCTCTCCTTTGTATAGGGGAAAAAGCAGAAGGAGTTGTTCAGGCTGTAGTTTATCCAAGTTGCAGATTTCTGGGTTCAATTCTATGCTGTCATTTGTGCCTCATTTCCTGCATTTCTGGATCAAAGACTGATGTCACAAGTTGGCTTCACAGCTTGAGCTTAGGAAGGAGAACAGCTATAAAGGAGGCAGCTCCTGGTTAACACGCAAATATGCTTGATAGTTGGTGAAAAGGGCAAAGAAAGCATGAAAGGTAAATAGATTTACATTTAAATGAGCTGCACGCTGGAGGCTTTCCCTAATGTAAAAGTCGCTCTAAAAATACTGTGAATGTGACAGTACAAGTGTTTCAGTCCAAACAAAATCTGTAAGATTTCATCAGTAAGAGAAATAAAAATATAAGGAAACCCAGACTAATTCTGTGCTTGTTTTTGTGACCCTTGTGTATGTTGATGGGGACTTTCCATCATGTGCAGGGACAGATCCCAGGGCTTTGGTGTGGGATGTGAGGCGGGAATGGGTGGCACATGCTCACACTAGCGCTCAGTGGACCAAAAGGACAAAAGACAGGTATACCTTCAGAGTGGTTTGGTGTGCCATCTCGGCCTGCAGGTGGGAGTGAGATCATTATAATGAAGGCAGTGTGGCAATAACCTTGAATTTTCTTTACCTCATAAAACCAGAATTATTCTTCAGCTTCACAGCAGAAGCAAAGGAACAGGAGTTGTAAAAGAAAAACTGTTTCCACAAGGTAGAAAAGAAAAAGGGTATGTTTGCTGTTGAAGCATAGATTTCATGCTGTTGTTCCTTCTTTCCATCCATCCTTATTTATATCACTGGGATATGCCAGCCTTGTTGGCAGGTAGTTGATAGACAGTTGTTTACACATTATCAGTAGTTATTCAAAATTTTTCGGCTTTAGAGAGTAATTTGAACTGCTTTGGTCTCCTTTGCTTAAATTGTTGGTAGAGTTCAGAAACATGGTGGAACAAATAGTTAAGGTGAAAAGCAATTTGTACCATCCATAGGGAATGAAAGTATTGAATGAAATCCACCTAATAAGATTCTTTGTAATGGTTTCCTCGCAAGTATTTGCAGGATAGGTGCTGATCCTGGGGATGAATTGCCAGCATGACTATAATATACATAAATCAATAATATTTTTTCAAAATATTTTGAAAAATCATAAACTTGTTGTTAAAGTCTGGCCTTTGTATCATCATCTTTGAAAGATCTTATAATAAAGTTTCAAATTTTTTCAAACTGTGTTCTCCCAAACATTAAAAATAGGACCTTTTCTGCACTGAAATTATCTGAGCTGAAATAACCTAATTCCTATTTTGTGTTGTTCTTATGTGATATGTTTGTGCTTTCTTAGGTTTAACTTCTGTTCTGAAGATCAGGTTATAACTTTCCATGCTTGGAGGAAGGTTTGCTACCCTTCATGCATGTTAAAGAACAGTAGCTAATATTTTGTATTACCTAACTGAATGAAGAAATACTCCATGTGAAACTAAAAGCCTGATTTCATTGTTACTTTAACAGTTGTTTTCTCTCTTGTGATTTTCTGGTAACATTTATACATATTTTCCCTGAAAGAAATTTGCAAGGTTCAATACTGTATGTGTGATATCGACTATACTGTTCTACATTTTTCACTCTGTTGGTTAAATTAGGTCTTTTTGGGGTGTAAACTTATATCTTCTCTGCCTGAATAAACAAGCTATAGATTATTCGATGTGTTTAAGATACAGATATCCACACATTCCACATGTGTTGCAGAGAAGGTCTAAAGTTAAGTGTCTTCAACCATAGGGTCTACTGGTAATGTGGTTTGGGTTTGTTTGGTTTGGTTTTTTTCAAAGTTTATAAATTTATTTGTGAGAGATTGTAAGTAAATTTTAAACTCCACTTAATACAGAATAGTCATGCTGTATTTTTGCTTTCTTGCTTAGCTGTAAATTAATGCAGTATATAGAAATAGAACATTTTGATCAGTTAATGATCCTTCTCTTAATGTTTCCATAGTTTTTTTGCAAAAAGGAAAAACTTAGTATACTTAGAATATGTAGAATATGTGCACAGAAACACCATGGGAAAAAAACCTGTTTGTTTACTGTCAGTTCCCAACTATCCTGTTCAGGAATAGTATCTTAGATTTACATCACCAGTTGCATGACTTGAGTGGGGAAAGAAGACAGGATCCCTGTTGGGTGTCCGTGTAGCTTATGCTGAGTAAATATTGACAAAGTAGTCTAAAGAGCAAACACTTTGACATTTGTAAGGTCCACTGGAAGGTCTTGTATATATTTATACAGCAAGAATGAGTGCAGCATACCAATTTCCTTGAACTAGCTCCTGACATAATTCTGCATGGGCTTTCACATTGAGAAAGGTAGGTTTAAATGTGAATAGGTCATTTGTTACTCCCATAATGAATATCCTCAAATTGCTCATAGTCAGTTGTTTCAAAAGGTTGCGTCACCTGCTTTTACCATCTCCTACTCTAAAAAGGAATACTACTAATAATGGTAACTTTAAAAAACTCAATTTTTTATTATTGCAGCTGAGGATTTTTTTACTTTCTAGAAATTTTTGGTGTTTGTTGTACTGTATTAAAGATTGAATCTCAAATCTGTAATGAGCAAAAAATGCTTGCTTAATTTAAATTGTGAATCTGTCTGTTAAGAAATGCATTAGGGGTAGGAGAAGCATAAGACATATTAATTGACAGACAGGAACTGCTGTCTCTGAGGTTGATACAAGTAATTTATTACTTTAGAAATGAATGCCACCTCCAGAATGTGCTTCATTAATTTCAAATTTAGTTTTAATTTCAAGCTGTTGCCCCTTGAGAAGAATAAGGTGGCAAATTATATTTGAAGAGCAGATTTTTTTCTTGCTCTGAAGAAACACTAGATTTTAACTGTTCAATTTTACAAATAAGTATACTTTGGCTAAAACATTTAAGCAAAAGTATGATCAGCAGAAACTAACTTGTGTTTTGTTCTTTTCATCATATCCCAGCAGAAACTAACTTGCATTTTGTTCTCTTCATCATAGCCTATGTTTCAGATGAACTAAAAGCAGCAGCATTGGTGGAAGAAGATGTGGAACCTGATGAAAATGCAGTTGATGGGGAGCCTTCAGCAAAATATGCATGTCCAGAAAAAGACTTCAGTAAGAACTGCCAAAGCTACCAAAACTCTCCAGCAGCTGAATTTTCTAGCCATGAAATGGATAGTGAGTCACATATCAGTGAGACAAGTGATCGCATGGCAGACTTTGAGAGCAGCTCCATCAAAAATGAGGAAGAGAGCAAGGAGGTCTCAATACCACTGGAAGATTCTACTGTATCTGATAGTTTAGAGCAAATGAAAGCTGTTTATAATAACTTCCTCTCCAATTCCTACTGGTCCAATCTCAATTTGAACCTTCACCAGCCAATTTCAGAAAAGAACAATGGTAGCAGCAGCAGCAGCAGCAGCAGTAGCAGTTGTGGAAGTGGCAGCTTTGACTGGCACCAGACTGCTATGGCTAAAACACTGCAGCAAGTTTCTCAGAGCAGAATTCTTCCTGAACCAAGTCTTTTTAGCACAGTTCAATTGTACAGACAAAGCAGTAAGCTTTATGGCTCTATATTTACTGGAGCCAGTAAATTCCGGTGTAAAGACTGCAGTGCTGCCTATGATACTTTAGTAGAATTAACAGTGCACATGAATGAAACAGGACATTATCGAGATGACAACCATGAAACTGATAACAATAATCCCAAAAGATGGTCCAAACCTCGTAAACGTTCTTTGCTTGAAATGGAAGGGAAAGAAGATGCCCAGAAAGTTTTAAAGTGTATGTACTGTGGTCATTCATTTGAATCTCTTCAGGATTTGAGTGTTCATATGATCAAAACAAAACACTACCAAAAAGTGCCTCTGAAGGAACCTGTTACACCTGTAGCAGCAAAAATTATCCCAGCAACTAGAAAGAAAGCATCACTGGAGCTTGAACTTCCAAGTTCTCCAGATTCCACAGGTGGGACACCAAAAGCAACAATCTCAGATACCAATGATGCACTTCAAAAGAATTCTAATCCTTACATTACGCCAAATAATCGCTACGGTCACCAGAACGGTGCCAGCTATGCCTGGCACTTTGAGGCGAGGAAATCTCAAATCCTGAAGTGCATGGAGTGCGGAAGCTCACATGACACTCTGCAGGAACTCACAGCTCACATGATGGTGACGGGACATTTTATTAAAGTCACTAACTCTGCCATGAAAAAAGGGAAGCCTATTATAGAAGCCCCAGCGACTCCAACAATAACATCTTTAGTAGATGAGAAAGTCCAGTCTGTGCCCCTTGCTGCCACCACTTTTACGTCTCCATCCAATACACCTTCTAGTGTTTCCCCTAAATTAAATGTTGAAATAAAAAAAGAAGTAGATAAAGAAAGAAGCATTGCTGATGACAAAATGAAAGACAAAGAAAAGTCAAGTGAAGATGAGGAAAAGTATGATATCTCCTCAAAATACCATTACTTGACTGAAAATGACCTGGAAGAAAGCCCTAAAGGGGGATTAGATATATTGAAGTCTTTAGAAAACACGGTTACATCAGCTATAAACAAAGCCCAGAATGGCACACCAAGCTGGGGTGGCTATCCCAGCATTCATGCTGCCTATCAGCTGCCCAATATGATGAAGCTGTCGTTGGGCTCATCTGGGAAGAGCACACCGTTAAAACCTATGTTTGGAAACAATGAACTAGCATCACCAACTAAAAACCAGCCCTTGGTGTCTCCTCCAAGTAGCCAGACCTCACCTGTGCCAAAAACAAACTTTCACGCCATGGAAGAATTGGTAAAGAAAGTCACTGAGAAGGTTGCTAAAGTGGAGGAAAAAATGAAAGAGCCTGAAGGAAAGTTTTCTCCAATAAAGCGTGCGACGCCTTCCCCATGCAGTAGTGAAGTCAGTGAACCCCTTAAGATGGAGTCCTCCAATGATGGTGGCTTTAAAAGCCAGCAGAACAGCCCAGTCCCTCAGAGAGATTGTTGCAAGGATAGTCCAACTGTAGAACCTGTGGAAAATGGGAAGGAGCCTGTTAAGTCCATTGTAAGTTCTTTAAATAGCAGCACAGCTATCATTACTGACCACCCCCCCGAACAGCCATTTGTAAATCCATTAAGTGCACTGCAGTCTGTCATGAATATTCATCTTGGGAAGGCAGCAAAGCCATCTTTGCCTGCTTTGGATCCAATGAGCATGCTGTTTAAAATGAGCAACAGTTTGGCAGAAAAGGCTGCAGTGGCCACCCCACCTCTACAGTCCAAAAAACCAGACCACTTAGACCGTTATTTTTATCATGTCAACAATGACCAACCCATAGATTTGACGAAAGGCAAGAGTGACAAAAGCTGCTCTTTGGGTTCAGCGCTTTTGTCATCTACATCGACATCTTCTGCATCTTCTTCATCTACAGTGACAACAGCAAAGACATCTGCAGTCGTGTCATTCATGTCAAACTCGCCGCTACGCGAGAATGCCTTGTCAGATATATCTGATATGCTGAAGAACCTGACAGAAAGTCACACATCAAAATCTTCCACACCTTCCAGCATATCTGAGAAATCTGACATTGATGGTACCACAATAGAGGAACCAGAAGAGAGTACACCAGCTCAAAAAAGGAAGGGACGTCAGTCTAACTGGAACCCTCAGCACTTGCTCATATTGCAGGCCCAGTTTGCAGCTAGTTTGCGGCAGACTTCAGAGGGTAAATACATCATGTCGGACTTGAGCCCTCAAGAAAGAATGCACATTTCCAGGTTTACGGGACTTTCAATGACCACAATTAGCCACTGGCTAGCCAATGTGAAATACCAGCTCCGAAGGACGGGGGGAACTAAGTTCCTTAAAAATTTGGACACTGGGCACCCAGTGTTCTTTTGTAATGACTGTGCTTCACAGATCAGAACTCCTTCAACTTATATCAGTCATCTTGAATCACATCTGGGTTTCAGGTTAAGAGACTTGTCCAAACTGTCCAGTGAACAGATTAACAGTCAGATAGCACAAGCAAAGTCACCATCGGAAAAACTGGTGACGTCATCTCCAGAGGAAGATATCGGAACTTCTTATCAGTGCAAACTTTGTAACAGGACTTTTGCAAGCAAGCATGCTGTTAAACTTCATCTTAGCAAAACACATGGGAAGTCACCAGAGGATCATCTTCTGTATGTTTCAGAGTTAGAGAAGCAGTAGCATTTGCTTTCGATTAAAATAACTGTAATTTGCTTTGAGGAAAACTGTCAAAGACGCCTTAAAGCTACTGTTTAGTTCTTGGCACATGTTCTTATTTTAACTCCAGAGTCGCTCTGGGCTGAACTGTTTTGTATAACTGTACAGTGTTTAAATAGAGGTGCATAATCAGCTGTTGTTACTGGTAAAATATGAAGGTTAAAATGCAGTGGTAAGTGTTTGGAATTTCGTGTAAATTTGATTTAGTTGCTGTGCATCCCTCTGATGCATCAAGCTGCATGCATTAGCTGACAGTTTAATTAAGCATTTATAACTAATTCTGGTGCACTTTTTTCATGTGACCTAAGTGTGCTGGTATTTCTCACCCTATAATCTTTAGCCCTCTGAGTACTTTGAAGCACTTTCGCATTAATTTGGTAAAAATGTGTGGATGGTTTTTTTTAAACTCTTACCAGCTTAGTTCCAGTTACTAATATGAACCTCCATTTATGCAGAGGTGTTTCACACCTTGAAATTTAAGAACATAATTTTCACATTGAAACATAGATGTATATATTGTATAGATTTCAAAATCTCTTATGGAAAATGTGATTGTGGTTAATGCCATTTTCTTTTTTTTTCAGCATTTTTAGCAACAGTGGGGTTTGTACCTGATAAGGTCCAGGTATAAATTGTATCTATATATAGTGTATATTTCATTTTTTAGATCAACAATTTTTCCTTTAACATCCAAACATTGTAAATTATATGATGAAAGATACCACAGATAGCATTTATAAAGTATTCAGAAACATTATTCTTAAAGCAAAGTATGCTTTGTTTTGCTATACAGTACATCTATATTAGTAGAGGTTCATGTTTAAATTATACATATTTATTAGTGTTGCTATCTTTTGTTTTTGGTTTTTGGGGTTTTTTGTTAAACTGTCTGAAGAAACAGAAGCCACGGACTGCATCCCTGGCATGCATTCTAACTGTTTTGCACAACATGACTTTTAAAGGTATTTATTAGTAAAAAAAAAAAGAAAATAAAAAAATAATAAAAAGAAAAATTTCAAAATAAACTCAGTGCTCAAAGGGTTAAATCTATTTGAAAAACTTGTACTGTATTTCCTAAACATTGATAAAGCCTTTAAAATGTTTGTACTGTAATACTTTGCTTAAAAAGTTATGAGGCATTCGGTGATATAACCTCTTTTACTTATTTATAAGCGCTCTTTGTTGTTATTTCCTATTGTAGAATGCCTTTTTATTTCAATTGGTAACTTTCTGTTTTGTTCTGCCTAATTATTCTCCCAAGATTCCATACTGCAGCTTTATCTTTAGGCATATGAAAGGTAACCCGTGGTTACCAGCACACTAAGTGATTCTGTTCGTCTCCATTTTTGGCAGTTAATTTGCAGAAGTAACTGACAGCTGACACCATATGAGAATCTACGTATAAAATATTGGCATGTAAACAGCACAGACACTGTAATGCACTCTGTGCCCTGTTTTGTTGTTGACAATGAAGCACCATTATAAGACTCTTCATATAACCTTTTTTTCTACGGCAGCATTAAAATTGTCTTTTTGCTATAATTTTGTGTTGCGTTCACAATTATGTCTGAAATGTGCTACGACTAACGAGCACATTAAAATTAAATTGTATGCTATCTGTTTATGACTGAAGCTTGAGTAGGTTTCTTCATCTGCCAGGTGCTGGCAGTCAAAAGCTGCACATAAATCAGTGGAGTTTTAGTGAACTTTAGCATTTAAAGAGCAGGGCAGCACTTATTCAAAGGCTGCATTAACACTTTTTTTTTTTTTTTCTCCTCTCAGAAAAGATAAATGAGCATTATAACTCCTTTTTAAACATCAGGTAAGGATGACTGTGAGGACGGGGTTTGTGAGCAACGTGTGTCTAAGAAAATAGGTGTTCTGCTGTGCTGTGTATTCAAACCCAGGCGGATACTGCTGCTCTCATACCTTCTCCCGGAGTGTATTGAGTCTGCAAGTGGCGCTGGTGGGTATTTCATGGCTTGGGGATCCCCTTTCCATCTACCCAGCATTTTCAAATGACAGGAGTAGGAACCTGAGGCTACTGACTTCAACTTTGTGTTTTTGAAGTGAGTCCTCTCATGGTGCTACGTGCTGTTAAACAGCATTTGCAGCAGATAGCGAGGGGAAAAGGAGATGAATAAACAAATGCCAGACAAATACAAACAAGCAGGAGCATTTGATAATGACAGACTTTTACTGGGGTTGACAGGTCAGTCCATCAAAACTATTGAAAACAATTAGCATCTCCAAAGCACCTGTATTATAGTGCATGTATATAATGTCTTTTGCCAGTCAGGTGAACTCAGAGTCTGGAGATGGTTACATGGGAACCAAAACCACCACTACAGCATTTAATGGTCAGGTCTCAAGTAATAACTAGCATCGGAACAGCAAATAAGTAGTTTCCTTTCTTTAAAAAAAAAAGAAGTCTTTTACTGTCTTCCAGTAAGCAGCTAATTAAATCTTTGGTCCCATTCTTCTTGCCTCTTCCTCTTTTCCTCTTTCCTCACCTTCCCCTTCCTTTTTTACCTTCCTCTTGCCTCTTACTCTCCTCTTCTCTCCTCTCCTCTCTTCTCCTCTCCTCTCTCTTTCTCCTGCCCCTTCCCACTCCCTTTTTCTCCCCTTTCCTTTCATTTTCATCTTTCTCTGTAATAGTAAAGGCTAGCACTAGATCTTCAAAAATTGAGCGTTCTGTGCATCTGATAACAAATACTGGTAAGCAGACCTGGTGAATGGGATTAATGATGAGGGCTCCGTTTTTTTTTTCCTCTTGGCACACAGTTGTATCTGATTTTAAGGTCATTTGTGTGTCAATGTTTATGGCCTCAGCTCAAATTCCAGCTATAAAGATGCAGCATGCTGTCATGCCAGTTGACTGTCCCATCCGAGGAGTCCCTCTCAGTTAGTTGGGAGAGGCAGTTGAAGTCTTTAAGGAAGCCTCCTGGGTGGCTGTCCACACTTTCTGCAAATAGATGAGCTCAGTCTAAATGCAGCCAAATATTTTACCTCTACAGCAGAGAATTCCTCCTTTGAAAATTATAACAGCTTAAATATAGTATTTGGTTGCAAACCAGAAATTCATACATAAGGAGACTGGCAGATTATTGCATATATTGTCAATCAATGTATTTTTAAGATGCACCATTGACTTACAATAGTAATGTTAAAACTCTGTACCCAACGCTCTTATCTGGGACACAGGAGGCAGAGGGACTTTTTATAGGGCATGTAGTGACAAGACAAGGGGAAATGGCTTTAAACTGACAGAGGGGAGATTTAGATTAAACAGTAGGAAGAAGCTCTTCCCTGTGAGGGTGCTGAGGCCCAGGCACAGGCTGCCCAGAGAAGCTGCGGCTGCCCCATCCCTGGCAGTGTTCAAGGCCAGGTTGGACGGGGCTTGGAGCAACCTGCTCTAGTGGAAGGTGTCCCTGCCCATGGCAGGGGGATTGGAACTGGATGAGCTTAAGGTCCCTTCCAAGCCAACCCAGTCAGTGAGCCTGTGACTACAGAGCCTTTTGCAGTGTCCCTTCTATTTGTTCTTAAAATACAGACAAGGGGTCAGTGGTTGCAAACACCAAATGCCACTGATAGAACTGCACCTAATCTGGGAAAAGTCAGTTCCTGTGCCTGACTTCTCCAGGTCTCAGTGTGCAGTGAGGAGATAGACTAGGTAGAAATTCAGGGAGCAAGCTGTTAATATGCTCCAGAAATGACTTTTTAATACATTTTTAAAATATGCTTGAAACTTTGCAAATGAATGGCTAGTCAGGATCTGCATATCCCAAGTTTATTAAAACAAAGTTCAGCTTGCATTTCAGAGCCTTGAGGACTGGCATACCAATGTGATTTCACATTATAAAGAATTTAGAGAATCAATGAACTAGAATAATGTTCTTTTCTTCCATACACTGATATGTATATTGGCATGGTAACTATTAGTGCTAACCAAATCACCAACCTAGCTACGTAAAGATATTTTTTTTTCCTATTAGACAAACATGAAGGTATGGATGCTGGATTTTAAAATATGCCTCTGAATTCTGACTTTTGCTTTGCATTGGATATGTTATTTAGAAATATGCAGATCGAGTGAGAACGAAAACAAAATGCCTCAAGAAAGAGTTTAAAAATGAAATTGTGATGAGATGGGAAGAGCTTTAAATCACAGGTGTATAAAGGTGACCCTGGTGTAACCCCACCCAAGTAGTGGCTTGTTGCAGCATACTGTATATCTTCCAGCCATCACATTTACGCAGTATCTTAAAATAACATTTGTGATAAATGTGCAATTTAACTAATTTATGGTGCTATGATGTGCTCAAGGCTACATGCAAGATGAAAATCTTAAATGGAGCTTGAACAGCTCACTTCACAACAAGAAATCAATATGCCAGATCTTAGAGAGCTGTTCACTGGAGTCAACATTTAGCAAAAAAAAAAAAAAAAAAAAACCAAAAAAAAAAAACCCAACAAAAAAACAAAAAACAAAAACAAACAAACAAAAAAACCAGTGGATGTATCTTTAAGTTTTAGTGAGTAAGAAATCTATAATTAACTGAAATATAATTTTCAAGCTTGTGTCCAGAACTGTTTCTGAAACCAAAATCTTTCTAGAATCTCCATTATGTTTTATTTTTGTTAAAACTTAAAGCATATTGTTCTAATTATGCAGTTGCTTTAGTTGTGAACACTATGTGCAATTTTTTATCCAAACCAAGGCAGATTAGTATTATCAATATGGAATTATTTGTTGTATTTAATGTGGCTTTGTATCTTGCTATAGAAAGCTAGACACAAATATGACTGCAATTTATGACAGCAAAAAATTTGGCTATACTTCGAGATTTAAAAGCGTACTGGCATATATTGAGGGAAAAATCTTCTTTCTTTAATTTTGCAAGTTCTTATTTCAGCTGCAACAGAAAAGAAGTAATTGGTGGAAGTAGAACAGAGGCGACTGATAATAAAGCTAAATTTAATTAATAAATTTTGTATTTTAAAATATGCATCCTGAAAGCCGTATGTATTTCCTAGAAAAACAGCAAATTATTCCAATTATTTTTGTTTGCTTTGTTCGGGTAACTTGTTGTTACAAGAATATACTGGAGCTTTGCTAGGTTGTCTGTTACCCACACTGCTCCCTGTAGAAATACAGGGAATGCTCATGAAACTAGAATTTCTGAAGCAAAGCAGAAAAAAATAAGAGTTTCAAGATTACTCAGCTTTTAAAAAGTCTCTGGATGGTTCTCTTAGCAAAGTATGAAATATCTCTTAATACTTGACTGGACAGGTACCGGTTTAGCAGTTGAAATACAAATGTGTACCTCCCTTGAGTATTGCTAGTAAATACGTACAATCTCCAGCAAAAAACTCCAGTAAATTCTCATCTCCTTGGACTTTGTGCCAAATGTATCTCCCAGCCCTTGGCTGACCTGTTGAGGTAAATGAGAGAACAACTATGATTCTGCCATCTCAGAAGCTAGAAGTGGCTGTTGTTTGCATTGAGTTCTCAGTAATTATCCAATAATAATGAAAAGCTTGTGTATGTTGAAGACCATGATGCTAGAGCTCTCATTGGAGAGTATTTGCATAAGAAGTAAATTTTCTGCCAGTGAAGGAAAAATCAGGGTCATTTACGGAACGGAGCAGAATTATATATTAACACATCATTGTGCATGTCTGAAAGTGCTGGAATGATCGGTGAGGCTACAATCTGTTTTCAGGCCTTGGTTTGGGGCAATCATTTTAACTAAATGTTCAGCAGGAAAAAGATGACTTAAGTTTTACTAATCTGTAGCTCATGTGCTGTATTCATTATCTTGTATGTACACAAATACAGTGGTGGTGGTACATAAGTTTGTTTTTTACATGTAAAATCAATCTTTCTTTATACTTAGTATCCAGCTTATGTGTCAGGGCAGTGTTTTGTTTGTTTGTTTTTCAGCAGTATATTATGACATGTACATGGGACACATTAACTTCCTCAGCAGCTGTTGCTTGGTTCACTTTGCCTTATTTATAGCTTGAAATGCACTTCTGGTTAAATAATCTTTTAAGAGAATTAAAATCAGATGGACTTATTGGGGATAAATGTATATGTCCAGACTACTCACCAAGTTTATGTATAACCTTTATTGAAATGAAAATACACAACTACAAACCATACTTTCATACCAGTGTGCCTATTTTTTTATTGTGGGAGCACTTAAAAAGTAAAATTAAAAGTCACAACCTAAGTCAGATATACCAAAAAATGAAATCTTGATTAACAACATAACAAGATATTTTCTGTATAAAGTGGGTTTAAAATTCTTAGCCTGTTTCAAGAAATAAAAAAAGGTTGTAGAGCAAGCAAAAAGCAAGAAGCTCCACCATTGGCCAGGAGCTGGGGCTGACAGTGAAGCTTTTTATGACTAACAGGGATGTCTTCCATATAAGCTAAAATGCTTGTGTGCCCTTCACGTCACCCACTGGGTTTCTTAGTGTCACATTAGGGTAAGGATATGCAGTTCATCCTTGATACGCTTGAATTTTGCAAGTGGTGTGGCGGATGTTCTAAGCAGATACCGAGCTAATTTTCTTACTTCTTATCTCTTGAAGTAAGGAATTTGGTTACAAAGGATATGAATCTCAAGTAATTTGGCGTTGTGTAAAAGCCTATATTAGACCTGTCAGCCCTATTCCACTCACTGTGGAGAAGACAGTGTCAATTTGTTTTGTTTTAATATCAAAAATACAAATGGGGAGAATCAAAAATATAAATGGAGAGAGGGTAGCTTTTAAACTTCAGTATAAATTAACAATAAAAAATACCTCTTTATTAACCTTCAAAATACCCATTCATTGTGCATGGTAGGAAACTGGGGATATGTTTATAGCCATCGCAATTGTGAGTTAGTGACCTTTCTAGCCAAGTGAAATGAAATGGCTTGAAAATGGAATTCTTTTTAATTGGCATGTTTGTAGATGGTGGGGAAAGGGGATTTGCTAAAGCATGTGTGTAACATAAAGCCTGTGAGGAACTGTGAGAAAAGCCTGAAGCCTGTGCTCAGATGTAAACCTGTGCAGAGAGTGAGGTAGGTGTGTCAGGAAGCAGAGTCACATTCTCAGCTTTTTCTCCCTAAACTGGAGGTACAGTCACTGCAGTTACGCCTCAGTGACCATGAAACCGAGTCGGCAGAAGCTGAAGGACTCCGCTCCTGAAAGCCTCATCAGGACTTGTCATCGCTCTAATGAATATCATTTAAATTGCTTTGTATATTGGTGGAGTTTGGATGTCGATTTAATTTGTGCATGTGTTTGAGTTCTTCTGCTTGGCTAGGCTAACAGAGAGCAACAGCCTAATGAAAAGTGAGTTGGTGACAGCGTGATGAGCTCCAACCCGATCAAATGTGTTTGAAGGGCTGTTGTGACAGGGATCTTAAAAGTACATCTTAAAAAGGAGAGTAATGCTTCAGTTAAGTACAATTGTTTCAGGCTACGATCACTGCTTTTTGTACCTCTGAATGGCTGAAATTTTTCTGTGTGCACTCTGGCTTGTATTAAAACATGAATTCCTCACAGGCTTGTGTTTAAAGGAGCCCAGAAGAATGGGCTCCCTCTATTAAATGTCTCTGGTAATTACTGGAGTTAAAACACCACTTTTAAATGTCATTATTTGAGTACGCCAATGGTTGGGAAGAAATGGCTTAACCAGGGGTTCCAGTGTGCACGTCCATCTCTAATGCTGTGCTGCACAGGGTGAATAGGAGGAACAGTGGCAGATTAACATGGGAGGGCAGGGGCTGGCTGGTCAGGTCCAGCCATGGACTTCTCCGCATTAATTCCCATTTACTGTATGGGAAAGTTGAGCATGCAGTGTCACAGACCTGCAGGAAAGGGCAGAGCAGAAGGGAAAATCACGCTCTAGTGTTCTCTAGGTATTTGGGACACAGTGAATCACAGCAGTGATTCATACTAAAGTGGGGAGGGAAGTGGATGGGGTGGAGAGGGTCCTTCTCTCCTGATAGCTGTGTGAGGAAGAAGAGGTTCCCCAGGGGGCACAGCCTGGCTGGCACAAGTAGGGTTTGCCCTTTGCATGGTGGGGAAGCCCAATCTCCAAGGTGGTTAGGACACTGTCCTCAGCCCACCAGCAACTTATCTGAATTACTATACTACCAGTATAGATACAGTCTCACAACGGAATTACTAGAAGTGGGTAAAATGGTCACATCAGCCCTCCAAGTTATACCAATTATTCCAATTTCTACTAAAATGTTCACTTGTTGCTACTTACATGTACATTTGGAACATTAAAGAAAAATAAGGCCTTGATTTTGATTTGCTACCATGAAGACAAGTCAATTTCCAAACCAGAGCTGCAGAAAGGAGAAATAGAGACTGACACTGCTCTGCCCTCTCTGAAGGCTACAGAGCACTCCTATGTGGCAGGCTGTACTTCACTGTGCTTCCAAATGGATGCTGGCATCCTAAGCATTAAATACATAAAAAAAAAAAAAAAAAAAAAAAGAAAAAGGGGGGGAGGTGGGCAATTTTAAAATTTCACACGAAAACCCAAAAAAACCCAATAGCAACAAAAAACCATGGGAGGGAAACTGGGTTACAAGAAAAATATGCAGTCCAGATACTCTTATCTAAGAGATGATTAATACATCAGATAAATTGTTCAGCAATGGTTCATGCAAAGAGAACCTCTATAATTCTGCCAAAGTCAATGAGATCAATGTGCTCTGCTGAATGATTGTGGCACTGGCCACTCAAAAGAAAAAAACTGTATGGGCGGCTGTAACTTATGCTGATTTCATACCCCCCATGATTTTAAAACATATGAAATTCTCTAGCTCCTTCTGAACCAAATCCATGTATGAACTCCGGAGATGCTTGCTACTGTTTTGGGACTGAACATGACCCTTTCCTTCTTCATTGCCCCAGATTTTGTAAATGACACATGCTTCCTTTTTATGTGATAAGTGTATTAATACAACCATCACCCCCAGACAGACTATTTACTATCACCAATTTGAATGACAGGCCTTCAGTATGCCTCTTAACTTCAACATAAGATTTGGGCAGAATGTGAGAACACCCAGAAAATGTAAAAAAGGAAACACATGATTCAAAGTGTATGTGAATCTCCAGCAAGAAACTATTCAATTAAAAAACAAACAACCCAAAAAACCCCAAAACCAAACCGAACCAAGCAAACAAAAAAAAAAACCAAACAACAAAAAACACACCAAAAAAACCCAATAACCCCCCACCCAAAAAAAAAAAAAAAACCACCAAAACCAAAGAGCAAGTGTTTTAGTATTTAATGTTAAAAATATAATTTAGGTATTGAAGATGCACAAAGCATCCTCTTGTACTTTCATAACAGGGCTTTTATAAAAAATCCCCCAAGGAGAGAGAGTTCAAACCAGTGGTCTCATCAGCAATGACTGTAGTAGCAGCTTCTCAGGAAGCACCAAACATCAGGCAAAGCCACCCCAACCCACAGGTGCAGGCACATTACACTTAGTGTAAACAGTTCTGACCCTGTAGAAAACATCTCAGCACATGTAATACTCCCTCTTAGCCTTGTTACTGCACTCCAAAAGCTGCTTTAACCCCTCTTCTACTGGACGCAGCCTGGAGCTTGGCACGCTCCTCTCTCCATAAGCAGTGTGCTCTGCTGTCACATCTTCCTCCTTGCCCTCTTCCAAAAGCCTCCCATTCAGCCTTCTCTTCAAAGAGGTTATTATGGGTGACACTAACTGCCACAAACCTATCAGAGACACCCAGCATCAGAGCACTCAGGTTTCTGACCGTGTTCTACAGGGCTGTCCTCTGGACAGAAACACTCTGCTGAGCACCCAGGCTGCCCTACAAATAACAGGAAAGGTCTGGTGACCAAGTGGGGATTTTTTGAAACTGGTCAGACCAACAGCAACATAACCAAGTACCTAGAAATTAAATACTCTGGAGAGCAGCTAAAGCATCTGTGCTATCACTCTTGGCTAACAGAGCCCAGATAGGTGCTGCCTGCCATCTGCTCAGCATCCCAGCTGCAAGCCCTCTCCTGTGGTCCACACCCCAAGAGCTTCCCTGCTTTCTGCCTGCTGGGGAGCTGCAAAGTTGAGCCTATCACATTTCACCTGCAGGTCAGCAGCAGCCAGGGAGCTTCGCATTCCCCAGATAAGAGAGTTATGCTTACTGAGTTAAACAGGAGCTCAGACACGGTTTGGAGAGCATCACTGACTCCTGTGTGGTGATGTGCCTAATATCACTAGCATTTGGATTTCCCTGCTGGTGGCCTTTGTGGGAAGTGCTTCTTGTTGGACTTCAGAGTCTTCAGTGAAGAAGGTATGTCTTAGGTAAGTCTTCTGAGTTGCTACCTGTGAGAAATTTGACTCATAGGCCTGTCAAAGAAGCATTATGGTCTTTTTAATGTTCAGCCTGAGATAAAGGCTCAATGCACTGTTCTCTTAATTATAGGCTACTTGACTCACTTCCCTGTAACTTTGGCTAACAGCTATTTAACAGTGGGCATACAGTTGTTTGTTTCTTTCCTCAGTTTTTTGTTGGTCTGTTCTGTTTTCTTGAAATGCTTTTTTGAGATGTCAAGAGAGGGGAAAACAAAAAGTTAATACCATTTTAAAGCAGCTCAGCTGTGATTTCTTGTATTTTTAAGTTATACAATCAGATTGTCTATAGAACACCTCACAAAAGTAAAAGCCTTTCTTATTGTTTACTATTGCTTTGTTGCTGTTAAGGCAAAGTAGTTGGTTGATGGGGCAAGCAGGTGGCATGACACTAAGTATACATGACAGTATATATGTAATACCATTTTCTTTAAGGAAACTTGTATGCTATTTCTCATTGTTGAGCTAAAGGTCAGGGTGTCAGGTGACTTCTGCAGCAAGAAACAATTCTCCAAGCTGCAAAACTTCTGCTGAAGTTGGTGACATTAAGAAAAATGGAGGCAAATTGTAGAGAATTCAGGAGAGATCAGCAAGAATGATTAGAGGTTTTGCAAACATGACCTATGAGGAAAAGTTAGAAGAATTGTATTTGTTTAGTTTAGAAACAAGAAGTCTAAGCAGGGACACAATAACAGTCTTTAGGTATACAATGGGTGCTCATCAAGTTCTACATGTCTGTTAGTGGCAAAACAAAAGTGAATCAGTTCAACTTGCAGCAAGGGTCATGGACATTAGATTATCGAGGGGACTCCAACTCCCCCTACAACTTAAACATGGAGCAGCTTGCAGAGTGCAGTCACCATCACTGCACCTCATGATGAACTGCCATGGGTGTTCTTGACCTACTTGTGCTGCA
This sequence comes from Psittacula echo, assembly GCF_963264785.1. Lineage (NCBI taxonomy): Eukaryota > Metazoa > Chordata > Aves > Psittaciformes > Psittacidae > Psittacula > Psittacula echo. The sequence continues at coordinate 92,850,908 of NC_137742.1, read as the reverse complement.
GAATAACCAGAAGCTGAACTTTGAGGGCTTCTGTAACCTACAATCCTTTTTGAACAGATGTGCATGGGTACTGCAGAGAGTACATTTCTTCACTTTAATGTTGTGTTTGCTTCCCTCCATATATTGGTAATGACTATTTTCATTTTAACTATTCTGATGGCGCTTTCATGTTGCTTCTGTCAACAGTTCAGTTCATCAGGGTTTTCTTGTGCGGTGTGGGAAGCAATATTATCTTTCTCTCTCTTAACAGAGAGAGGGACCTACGTGGCTAAGCATCACTGTTGCCTTTGCTAACCATTTCTGACAGGCAGTGAATGGCCTTGCATTTTGCCATTTTACTCTGTGACTGCCTTCTGTGCTCAGGTGAGGCTGCACTCCTATCACACTGGTAGGTAGAGTTACTTTAGACACAGCTTCATTTTTTTTTTGCTGGCAGAGGCATTAAGTTTTCTACATCAATCATATGACTAAGTCTCTTGCAATTGGAAAAAGGGAGCCTTCACCCTCTTTCACTAATAGTACAACCCTTTCCTGTGCAGACTTTTCAGTGCAGAATTCAGGTTTCTCAAATGAGTTCAAATAAGCTCTCTCATTTAAACTCGTAATATGCACATTGTGCAGATAAGACAGCACTATTTAACCCTATAATATGTAGTACAGTATATCCTGCAGTAGAGCTAGAGTCCTAGTTAATCCTTGGGGATGCCTATTAGAGCAGCACAATCCCATGTATTGGTAATAAATTGTTTTAAAAACTCATAGGAATGTTAATAAGTTTGAGATAAATACAGCATGTTAACATTTGGGCCCCCTTACTAAATTTTACTTTAATTTAGTCCTCACAGCTCCATTTTCAGCCAGGGCTCAGTTTCATAGGGCTTCTCTGAGCACAGGCATAGATAGCAGGATTTAAGTGCCAAAACAGCTACTTAAAGCTGTTCTTCTGAAGTCCTGAGGTCTTCAGAACTTCTGCAGGGAACAGACATATGGGACACAAGACCCACAGGAGGTCCCTGCCCCACTGGGGAGCAGCTGCAGGTCAGTACTTAACACCTCTGCATGCAGGGTGCCTCTAACACCAGAGTTTTTGCCTTGATCCTTGGTGAATGATATATTTCAGTTAATACTTTTTGTGACTTAAGGCTCATTCTGTAATGTAATGCCTCCATCTGCTTCTCATACAATTTTAAATGACAGACCAGTCAGTCTCACCTCTGTGCCTGTAAGGATCATGGAACAGATTCTCCTGGAAATTATGCTATGGCACATGGAAAACAACTGGGTGGTTGATGACAGCCAGCATGGCTTCACTAAGGGCAAATCCTGTCTGGCCAATTTGATGGCCTTCAATGATGGGGCTACAGAACTGATGGATAGGGGTATAGCAATTGACGTCATCTACCTGGACTTGCACAAAGTGTTTGATGCTCTCCCGTATGACATCCTTGTCTCTAAATTGGAGAGACATCAATTTGACAGGTGGACCACTCGGTGGATAAAGAACTGGCTGGATGGCCACATCCAAAGAGTTGTGGTCAAAGGCTCAATGTCCAGCTGGAGACCAGTAACAAGTGGTGTCCCTTGGGGGTTGCTGTTGGGACTGATTGAGTTCAACACCTTTGTCACAGACATGGACAGTGGGATTGAGTGTACTCGCAGCAGGTTTGCTGATGACTCCAAGCTGTGTGGTTCGATTGATACGCTTGAGGGAAGGAATGCCATCCAGAGGGACCTTGACAAGCTTGTGAGGTGAGCCGATACCAACCTCATGAAGTTCAATCAAGCCAAGTTCAAGGTCCTGCACCTGGGTTGGGGCAATCCCAGGCACAGCTACAGGTTGGGCAGAGAAGAGATTCAGAGCAGCCCTGCAGAGAAGGACTTGAGGGTGTTGGTAGATGAGAAAATGAACATGAGCCAGCTGCAGTGTGTGCTCGCAGACCAGAAAACAACTGTATCCTGGGCTGCATCAAAAAGAGCTTGACCAGCAGGTTGAAGGAGGTGATCCAGCCCCTCTGCTCTCATGAGACCCCACTTGGAGCATTGTGTGCAGTTCTGGTGTCCTCAACATAAAAAGGACATGGAGCTGTTGGAGCAAATCTAGAGGAGGCCACGAGGATGATCAGAGGACTGGAGCACCTCTCGTATGAAGATAGGCTGAGAAAGTTGGGGCTGTTCAGCCTGGAGAAGAGAAGGCTGCTTGGAGACCTCATAGCAGCCTTCCAGTATCTGAAGGGGACCTACAAGGATGCTGGGGAGGGACTCTTTATCAGGGACTGTAGCAATAGGACAAGGGGTAACGGGTTCAAACTTAAACAGGGGAAGTTTGGATTGGATATAAGGAGGAAGTTCTTTACTGAGAGGGTGGTGAGGCACTGGAATGGGTTGCCCAAGGAAGTTGTGAATGCTCCATCCCTGGCAGTGTTCAACGCCAGGTGAGACAGAGCCTTAGGGGACATGGTTTAGTGTGGGGTGTCTGTGCCCATGGCAGGGGTGCTGGAACTAGATGATCTTAAGGTCCTTTCCAAACCTAACTATTCTATACTTGTATAATTTAAGATGTTCTGGTTTTAACAAGACTTGACCAGAGAACATAAGAACAGTCTGTGGTTCATCTTGGTTTTTTGTGTGTTTTGTTGGGTTTGGTTTTGGTTTTTGTTTTTAATATCCTCACATATTCCATCTCTCTTCCTTTTCCCCTTCTCCCTTTAGTAAAGGGCCTGCATACGACACCCTCCTTAGAATCACGTTTCCCAGCATGCAGAGATTAGACTCAAGTACGTATTCAACAGCAACAAGAAGCAGTTGCATACAGTCACTTAATCACAAGTCAAACCAGCAGCCAGAATTCCATGTAGGTGCCCTGTGAGGAAAGGAAAGGCCAAGGAATACGAAAGGAGAAAGACTTACTTAGTAGAGTAAGTCCAAGCCATAGGTAAGACTACCGGTCTGTACAGGCTCTGATAGGAAGGAACAGGGTTATTGCTAGAAACCATTGCTTGTAAAGTGGCTAACAGGTGAAAGTGAAACTGTTGAAATAACGATTTTTTTTTAATTATTTTTTAAGATGAGGAATTAAAATTACAACTAAAGGTCCAAACTTATTATTTGAGCTCCTAAACGTCATTCAAAGATGGTTATTGCTCAAGGACTGATGCCACATTATACCATACTTTATTCTGTGTATTTGTATCTTTGGGTGTAAACTTCTGTGCTCATAACTATCCTATCAAAAACATGATGGCTTTGCCAGAGATAAGGTACTTTGGAAGGACAATATGGAAGGACAAAGATGAGAAAATATACTAATTTTGATGTATTTAAATGAAAAAGAAAATGAGATGCTACTTTCTTTCAAGTTACTGTTCTAAGCTTCAGCCAAGGCTCCCCTGTGGTGTAAATTGGTCTTGTCCTGGTGCAGGACCTGAGGCTTACAGACTTCTCAGCTGCAGATCTGCCGCTCTTGGCGTCCTTCCTATTGTGCTTGCTTACCTTTGCTTACCCACCTATGTATGTACTAACCTGTACCTTTATGCTGATCCAGATAACTAGTGATGCATTTATAAAAATGCATCAGTGTTTGTTTTTGTGTTTTTTTGTTTTTTTTTTCTAAAGAGATACAGTGTTGTAACATTAAAAATTGTAACACAAAATAATATGGGTTACAGGAAATCAAGTTTGAGTGTATTATGTATCATGACCCTCCTGCCTCTAATGAACCTACTGTTGAATCTATCACAATTGATCTGTTTAGCTATTCACTACAATTGATCTATGTTTAGCTATTCACTTTATGTATAGTAGTTTCAACAGAACATTATTTGGTTTAAATTTTATTTTCAGTGGTGGAATGTGTATTCCAAATGCAAGCACAGATGATTTGATAGGATTTAGTTAGGAGGAATGTGGAATGTTAGTTTACACAGATAATAACTGAGCTGTTAAAGCCAACAACCCCTTTTAAAGCAAACACACCATTAAAATATAGGAACAGTTTATAGTGTAAATAAAATTGAGGATATGGATTATTTAAAAATTTTAGGGGTAGCTATGAGAAAGTTGAATAATGTATTTAATTGCACCACTCTTTTCTAAAGTGAACTTTGAAAATCCAAATAAAGGATGATAGTTTATGGGTGGGAGGAGACAGCTACACAGGGATTGATGTTAGAAATTAACTTTACTTCTGGAGATATGTAACAGTGATTTGACTTTTATTTTCTAATCTGAATCAGATTTCGGGGGGGGGGGAAATGCCTGAACTCGTAAGTGGCAGAATTTATCTTGCTTGCGAATCCATACAGTGAAAAGAGAAGCAAGACATTTGCTTCTAGATCATTCTCATTGTCTGAATGACAGATACAATAATCCTCCCTATTAGCCAGATCCATTGTCTTTATTTTGCACAGAAGTACTGTATTGCTGAGGTAGACTTCCACTGCTATGCATATTTTAAGGGTTATTTGGCAACACAAGTAAAGCTAAAAGTAGCCTCTTAATCTAATTAATTGACATTTCTGAATCTTGCTTTCACAACAACACATGGTTTCATGTTCTGGGTTTTAGCACTTGTCAAGCTTTTTTGGAGAATGTTTTGGTCAGAATGACAAGATAATTTGTGACTGAGGCTCCGAGCTAGAGAAGTGTTTAAGGCTATAATGATTTATTATCATCACAGAATAACAAAATTTACAAAGCGTTTCATCAGAATTTTTGAAATAAGTTTGCCACCGTGGTAGAAGCATGCAGGGAGGGGGGTACCTTCCTACCCAAATGCCAGGGTGTCTTATTTGTAATAATTACAATGTTAAATTTATTTTGGAACTCTTCTTGACAGACTTGCAGCATGGTTAGAAAGACAAGAGGTGAGAGAATTGTAACAACTAAGAAGGTAAAACTCTGCCTTTTCTTTTTTAAACAACTACTCTGTGACCAAAATAAAAATAACTAATGCGTGCTTCTTGCAATAAATAATATATACATAGCCACATTAAACCGATGTTAACATCTTGGCAGGAGAGGCTGGAAATAGTCACGCTGTAAAAAGTTTAAAACAGGGAATGTCTGTGCTTTTGATGTTCACAAATGGATATAGAACTATTTTCTTAAAGGACAAAATAGGTGATGTTACTGAGTGACAGCACACTAATGGGCTGGCATGTGTGGACTTCCAGGCAACTGCTGTAAAAAGAAATAGCGTAACAATGCTAATTTTGACTTCATCTTGATTCTCTGCTGAGGGAGCTAAGGATGCCAGACACTTGAGACAAAATGTCTGATTCTGAATGGGAGGCATTCCCACTTATTCTCTGTGTTTCTACAATTCACTTATGTAATTAAATACCTTGAAACCCTAGGCATTGGTTAGTTTAGACAAAGTTGTGACAGTTATTTGACTTCAGAGGCCGGGAATAGAAGCCACATCTCGAATGCCCTAAAGTGATTTTGAGGCTGTTTTGTTTGACTATCAAATGCATACCTTTCAAGAGCAATCTTTTTTTAAAGATGCAATCACAGCTCATCGAGTGACAAGGTGAGGAGTTAACACGTTCGGCAGCAATAGTGTATGCAATGTTGTTTGGTACTAACTAAGATAATACTATATATCCATGATGAGCCCTTTGTCTCAAAGGATCACAAAGCTATTTATTCTAGAAATTAGCTTTAATTATTGTATGTATTTACAAGGCACTAGCACCTCAGTATCTATGTGCCCTTTCCAACAGAGAGTACATGGTGAACCAATGGCAGGCAACTTCTGAGCCAGCACAGGGAGTGACCCCTAGTGTTTCAGGCATTTTTTTCTTCCCCTTTTCACAGAACCAGCCAGGCACTTGCATTTAGTGAGCTGGAATGTAAAAAGATGTGTCTCGCATCTCCTACGAGAGCCTGCCAGATTCAGTCTCTGATGGATTTCTGGCAAGAGTCAGTTCCGGAGCTGAGGACCCACCACAGAGAGTATCTATTTATTTAAGCTATTTATAGCATTTCTAAAGAAGTCCTCACTGTATTATCTCAGCATGTCACAGAAATTAGAGGTACACCATGAATTAAAGGTATACCAGCCGCATCCAGTGCTGCCTGACAGAAGGCCCTGCAGGGTTTCCAGGTGAAGGCCATACCAGAAGCAGAACATGGTGGTCTTATCCTGGGACAGGCAAAGGTACGGTGTCTAATTGTACATATGCAAAATGCCAAGTGGGATTGTGGCAAGTTCAAGTGTAGTAGGCAGATGGGTCTGTTCTTCACCAGCCAAACTTTCTGTGGGGTTCAACAGTCAGTTCTAAAATTGAACTTATTGTCATAGCAGAGCCTATTAATTGCTCATATGTTAAGCACTGAATTACATTCTGGATAAATGATGAATGGATGCTGTCTTCTAGACCTAAGCTGGCAACCTTGCTGCAGGCAGCAGAAAGAACATTATTGTAGGCAGTGCCATCCTGAACTGCCCTGCAAATTTGGCTGCGTGCTTCTTGCTGCTGAGTTATAGTTTCTTGCTTGCATAGGGAAACCTTGTTGCCACCTATAGAGTTCTATCACAAGCAGAGAAAATAACATGTCTGCACCCAGGCTCAACAAAAAACAAAGAGGTGATTGACAGCCCTCTGTCTTATGGTCTGTAGGTGTTGCAGTCATGCTGTATATAAATGTATTTTCTATATTTGCATGCTGTATTTTCTTCCTTGTGTGGGTGGTGAGGAACCGGCACAGGTTGCACTGCCCAGAGAAGCTGTGGCTGCCCCATCCCTGGCAGTGTTCAAGGCCAGGTTGTTCAGGGCTTGGAGCAACCTGCTCTAGTGGAAGGTGCCCCTGCCCATGGCAGGGGTTGGAGCTGGGTGAGCTTTACCGTCCCTTGCACTTGATCTTAAGGAGGACTCCTATAGATACAGAAAGAAATACTGGTGAACATGGGGCTTGTGGCACTTTTCAAGTGGGAAACCTTATGCAGCAACAGCACTATTAAGTTATTTAGCAGTTACCTCTTATAAAGCAGTCACCTATTTTTTGGTACTACTACTGAAGTCAGTGTATTCTGGTTAAGCTGTGAAAGTGGTTAATCTGAGATCAGTAAACTTGTTTAGATTCTGTTCATTGTCAGAGAGAGGCAGTTGTGCCTCACCTCACTCGCCCTCTGCACCCCAAATCAGTTAATATAGTCACCAGAAGTGAAACTGGGGCTTTCTATATTGGATCAGTAATATAATTGCTAGAGTTGGCATTGAACTACCTTTCCAATGATTTTTTTCCCAGAAAGGAAGTTCAGAGACTAGGTTGTAATTGGTAGACTCATTAGTATTAAATTATGTGGGTTTTATTAGGGGCCAGACATTCACTTGTTTAAATGTAGCTGGCATTTTAATGCCTCTCTGAGGGGATGTAATATGTACTGCATAGGCAATACATACTGACTTTCATTGGTACAGACCAAACTCACAGGTGATTGGGGCACCTGCTTGTGTGGATGTTTAAGGCTCATGCAGTGGGGTGGCTCTGACATTTAAGAAGCAGAATAAGAGAAACGAGACATCACCAGCTCCCCTCCCCCTTTTCTTTTATTCCTTCTTTGCTTTTGTCTGCAGAAGATTGAGGGCCTCTTGCAGGAAGCAATGCTTTTTTTGTGTGCCTTCCCAGGTAAGAAGAACAATACCAATAATAACTATTTATATGGATACACTATGATGTCATAAAAGTCAGATGGCATTTCAGATTGTCTATGTCCCTCAGGATATAGCTTCTTCATATCCCCATGAAACTGAATTGCAGTGAGGTAGACCACTCTAGCTATCTGCCACCATTCCATGAGCCATACAGTAGAAACTAAGAAATATGCATTTAATGGAACTTGGGGGCGCTGTAAGATCTTAAACAATTATTGTATGTTTTAACATAAGCATATGCTTCCTATACCAATAAAAGCCTCTTCAGCCCCACATCCTTTGCAAACTGTGTTCTTAATCCATGTTAAATATGAGTAAATTATACAGTGACACCTGTTTTTGTAAGATACAGTGATTATGAATCAGTAAAACCTTTGCCAATGACTGATCTGTTTTTCTTTCCAAGGTTTTACTGGGGCTTTTTTTCTGAGGCTTTTTGTATGTCCATTTGGCTTCACATCATTGGGTATTTTATGATGAATCGAAATTCATCTTTCTTTAAGCAACTTATTTGCCTGTTCAAAATCTTAGAGCATTTGACAGTGCATATTTAAATTCAAGAAAAAAAAAAACCCAACACACCAAAACCCAACAAAAACAAAGGTGGGAATAAACAGACTGCTCCATAGGGGGATCCCAGGAATTGAGAGATGTGTTGTGCACCTTAGACTGATCCAATCGCACTTGGATTAGCTGGAGAATTGCTGTGTGGTTACCTAACTTGCTGGGTGATATGGGAAAACAGTCTCTGAGTGTAATTAAATGATAAGTTCACATTCAAGGGACAATTGTAAGTTACTAAGATTGTCATATACAATGCCAAAAATAGGCTGTCTCATGATGAAAACCCTTATTAACAGCTACAGTACTCTGTGTTCATAGTATATGGCTGGGGACTTGGTCCTGTTTGTTAAAGATCTCCCAGTAGATTTTAAACAAGATTCATATAAAAGATGACTACAACTGAAAAGCAAATACACTACATACTTTTTACCTCATGCTGGTGTGGCTGTTAATCATGTGTTAATAGTCAAATCTGATGTGAATTCACACCTTTATTTGATGTAATAAAAATTATTTGTTAACAGAATACAACCATAAGAACTTTGTATTACCAGAAGGTGTCTGAGAATAAATTGTGTTCATTACAAATATCTTTTAAGGAGTATCTTGGCACCTTTGAAAGATAATACCTGCACCATGTTGAAGTTTTGTTGTGGGAACTGTTGGTTGGGATTATTCATCTTTCAATTTCATAACACATCTGTTAACTATTATAACTCTTCCTCTAATTTTATGCTTTGTCAATCAAAAACCTGAGTTCAGCCAGTCCTTCCAGTCACTATGAGAAGAAAGAAGCCTTCCACCAGCCAGAAAGTGCTTAGTAAATTGAGAATGTGAGAGATGAGTACACCCCACTCCAGGCTTGTGGTGGGTGAGGTGGTCTCTTCAACAGTGCAGGCTGCTTGTGTTCAAAAGACAAAATTCTAATTTCCTGGACAATCAGCCCCAAAGCTAAACCTCTTTGCATTGTGCTCATAGCAAAATGTTACAAGCAATAAACTAGCTGCAGTGCAGCGCCCCAGCTTCCAGCTTTCAGGTGGATTTACATTGTCTGTATTGCAGCCTTGTTTGTTTAAATAACCAGAACCCTATCTGTTCAAATAAATCAATATCTGAGTGTTCTAAACGATGGCTAATTTTGAAGTTAATGTTGCAGAAGGGTCTCGCATGAAATCTATGGGAGCAGCTGAAAAACTTGATTTGAATGCTTCTGTGGTGTTTGAATCAACCACTGTGATTTAATACTGAAAGAATAACTTCTGTGTCCTTTGCCTTCCAATCTTCCTAAATGGGGGCTTTGAGCTGTGGATGAACTGAGAGGGGCTGTGATCTTCCCTGCCATCTTCACACAATTCCTACCACTTTGTTTCAGGCATGTGTATTGCACTTCCCAAGTCCAAGATACCTGAGCTTTAAACTAGCTTTCCTTTTAAGAAAAATGACAGCATGGATTCACTTGTGCTGACTGTGCATCTTTTGTGTGGAGTGGAGCTGCTGGAGTGCCCAAAGCTTGCTTATTTGTATTTGACATCCAGGAAGAAGTGTGTGAGTCTGCAGCCGAGCAGCTGGTACTGCTACACATTGTTCCTGGTAAGTGGAACTTATTTTTTCTTAGGCTTAAAAAATGATGTGTCTCCTGGATGCCACAGGTTGCAGCATCCCTGCTAGACTCCTCCATGTGCCATGGCTGAGGGCATGTTGGGTGTTGTATGGTGGTGGCACTGATGACTTTGTGCTGCTCTGTGCTGAGGGCTTTCATGTGGTGAAGGCAGCATAGTGTGTGACTATGCTTAATAACTTGTCAGGAACATCCTCAAGCTGTGGGATTGCCTAATAGCAGTGAGCTTATCTTACAGAGCAGCTCCCTTTCTGGAGCTAGTTCACCTGTCTGAGCTTTCTGGAGTGGTGGTCCCAGACCCTTTGGCTTGTGCAAAGGAGAAGGAGAGATCAACAAGTAGAAATAGTAGGGATGGAAAGAAATGAAGATGATCAGAGGGCTGGAGCACCTCTCCTATGAAAACAGGCTGAGCGAACTGGGCTTGTTCAGCCTGGAGAGGAGAAGGCTTCAGGGTACATTAGAGCAGCTCCCAGTGCCTAAAGCCAACAAGAAATTTGGAGACGGAGTTTTTACAAGGGCATGTAGTGACAGAACAAGGGGAAATGGCTTTAAACTGACAGAGGAGAGATTTAGATTAGACGTTAGGCAGAATTTTTCCCTGTGAGGGTGCTGAGACACTGGCACTGGTTGACCAGAGAAGATGTGGCTGCCTCATCCTTGGCAGTGTTCAAGGCCAGGTTGGATGGGGCTTGGAGCAACCTGGTCTAGTGGAAGATGTCCCTGCCCATGGCAGAGGTTGGAACTGGATGAGCTTTGAGATGCCTTTCAACCCAAACCAGTCTGTGATTCCATGATTTTCTGATAGATGGGGTATAGCAAGCTTTATGTGGGAGGGGAGGGAGAGGAGGAAGGCTGGGGAGTGGTGGAGGGAGTAGAAGCATAGTTATATAGCTTCCTGCTCCACAGGGCCCCTTCCAGTGGGGATCAGACCCATTGCATGTGTTGCTAGTGCTTAAGAGCTGCAGAATGCCATTGCCCTGTGCTTCCAGTCTAGAGGGTCTGCAGCCATGCAGGGTGGAGAAGATCAGCTGAAATCTAGTTAAAAGACCAAGATAATATGTGGAACAGGCTGTAGGAATGTTAATAGTTTTGTCTGCATGGTTTATTAAAATTTGCATAGTTTTCCATCTTATCTGAAAAATAGTACTGCCAGCTGCACAAATACCATGGCATTCACTCAATGCTGACTCACTCGAGGAATAGTGCAGACCCTGCAGAATCGCCAGCAGTGGATTGTTTTAATTTTTTTCAGAACTATAAAGCCTGGGTTCTGTAAACTGCTGCCCATAGACCCTTCCAGGAAAACTTCAGGGTTAGGAGTGAGGGGAAAATCTCTTGGATTTATTTAAGATTCCTGCTTATACTCTAGTTTTATCTACTTGCAGGTCCTCTCTCTTACAAAGTGCCTCTGCTGGGGATTATGGCATTTACATGCCAATGGTTCATGCTGGGTATAAGGAGGATAATTATATTTATTTTATCGAGTGTGGGTCAAGCTGATGATGTTCCAGGGCTACAACAACCATAGGTAGGAGGATTTCTAACTGAAAGACCTGCCTCTGCACTTAACCTCTTAATAAAGTAATTGCTGGGAATTCGGATTACTGCATCGGAAGTTAAATCACTTGTATTTCTTGCTGTCAAATAGCTGGAAAAAGGAGGGGAGAAAGGAAGTTATTAGCTGAAAATCTCAAAACTTCCTAGGAGATTAGGGCATTCTGATTACATCAAAATTTGAATGAAATACAGTTAGGTTGCTCTGTGTAGAATGAACCTGATTTTGCACTTTTTTTAAAATCTATGAAAGCATGGGGAAAGAGGATGTAAAAGTGTTTGTGCAAAAAATGCTTTTTATGACATAAATCCAAGATGATAGTGCATTTTTTCATTCTGTTTTAAGATCATGTGTGTCTCATGCAGCTGATAGATGAAAATATTCTCCTAGTTCTACTTTTTGGAACAACTTATTGCAATACAATTAGCTGCATCACTAGGTGTAAGAATTGCCATACTTGAGAAAATTTAGAGCAGTTAGTTTGAAAAATGTACACGAAGTAGTTTTTGCTTTTGTACAGGCTTTCTATTTTGAGCATGCTCAGTGGCAATAAATTTGTATTGCCATCCTTTACATGCGTAAAAGATGCATGTAGGTTTTGCAAGCCAGCAGGAAGTTATTAATCTATCACTTACTATTAAGATGACAGTGATGTTTAGATTTAGAACTCAAGTAGAATGTGCATCACAATTGGATGCTGCTGGATAACGGTCCCAAAAGCTTCACTGTGATATGTGATGGATCTATAAGACAATTGTTTCAGGGCACTTCTGTGTATATTGTTAATATGATGCATGATGACATGACCAATTATAGTAAGCTAATGTTCAAACAGCATGTCACAACCGGTGTATCAATGTATTGGATCTCTTCTCTCAACAAACAAATGAAACTGAGTCAGATGAGATGAAGAGTCGTTGACCTCATAAAAGGTCAAATTCCTTTTATACTTATCTCCCTACTACCACATAATTATAGGAACATTATTTAAATCTGTGAGGAGGAGAATTAGCTTTTGTCTTGAAATGTGAGATTTGATTTGTCAGAAAAAAAGCTTGTCATAAATTTCCAAAGATGGAAAAATTAATCCATAATAGAGGTTGTGGTGCTAGAAGTGTTTCCAAATTTCTCTATGCAGCCAAGTCTGCTCCCAAAATGAGTTGTTAGACTCAAGTGAAGAGAAGCCACATTCCTGCTCCTTTTTCCTCAGGCTAGGAAAACTGGCAACAGATATTTACCCTTGGGTTGTGGCTGTGGAAACTTTCCTCATTTCTGGATTAAAGGGGAGGGTCAAATATGAGCAGTCATGTCTCCTGTTGCCTAGGGTGGGTTTGAAGGACACCAGCCCCGGAATGACTTTGTGACATCTCCCAGCATCTAGCTGTGTATTTTGAGTGGAGAAACAGGACTGTCTAGTCTTCATTGGTGAGGTATTATGAACAGTGACTTCTGAGTCTGTAAAACTATCCTTGCCATGCTCACCTGGACGTGGAGAAACATCTTGTTTGTTTAGTTCTTACATGTATGGTGTAGATGATAGAAATTTTAGTCTGCTCCCAAGAAAAATGTTCATATATGAAACCAAGCCTCTTTGAAGTGACTTATGTGTCTGTTCCTGCAGACAATCAAATGCAGTGTGCAGGGCCAGCATTTCAGCTGTACAGAACTGCAATAAAGTGATCTTTCCACTTTAGAATTCTGGGTTAGTGTGGTCATTCTGGGTACTTTTATAGAGGATTTGTGAACCTACAGTTCTGTTGTGTGAGCAGAAACTGTTATGAGGTAACATAACTTGAGAGGTAACCTTTCAGCAGAATGGTTTGAGTTAAAATAAAGGAATTGAAAAAGAGTACAATGACCAAAAAAATCTATAAAAATGCAATTGCGCTAATATAATTTTATCACTTATTTAAAAATTTAGTCGACCCAAAAGACTACCAAGTGTGAAATTAAGGAACAGCTCCTCTACTTTTATGGAAATCACTCTTCTTCACTTGTCTAATAGCCTGATTTTGTCAGATCATTTATTTCCATGGTTTTAAAATGAGCTTGACAGACAGAATTTTATAACACCACTTTACTGCAAATAAGAACATCATTTTCGCTTATTAAAACTGAAGCTTAGAGAAAGCATTAAAATTAACAGTTCACTCTGCTTTAACCTTTTGAATACTACTGTGACTTGACACTCCAGACTATGTGTAAGGAAAAACTCGGTGACTGCTGGGTATGTAACTTGAGCAGAGGTCCAAAAGGACAGCCGGGTAAGGAGCTGTACCTACAGTCTGCTCACACTTGCCTTGATAACTCTGCTTATGTAAACATTTAAAATGCTACTGACAGAAATTAATACTTGCTCCAGTCAAGGTGACTTTGGGCATCAGAACTGTATAGTGGAGAGGCAGTAAGTCAGTATGCTATAGCAAACATGGCCTGGGATTACAGGCATGTTGCTGCATACAGCAAACACTATAAAATGCAGCTTATTCTCCTAACAGATGTTTCACTTTTTGTATGACTTTTTCTTTTCTGAGCAATGAAAACTTTGACTGACAGATAATGAAGAGCTGGCAGCAACCGAAGCATCATGGCGATGGTGGTGGGACACATTCTCCTCCAGTTTGGCTCTTCTCCAGACAGGAATGTCATCTTTGCAGCTGGACCTTATCCGTACTGGGGGAGGTGTTCAGTAATGACAGTTTAGATCATGTTTTCCCATGCCTATTCGTGCAGCGTTGTTTTGCTCTCAGTTGCATGCCTGGAGTTGCTCATTACCATAAGTTCTTGCCCTAGTGTTATGTTCTTTTTCAAAGCTAATTCAGTGAAGGAGTAGGAGTCCAGGCCAGGCAGTGTTGCTGTGTCTCAGGCTGCTCCCTGGTAGTCAAACCATTCTACTAACAGTGGTCATTCCCTGAAGTTAATGGTGATAAAAATAGGTTTTCTTTTTACATTGTCAACATTTTGGTAGATAACAGGGACAAATTCCTTCCTGAATCTTCATGGGAAAAACTGATTCAGACTGTGCCAAGATGTTCACATCTTTTCTCTGCCAGCCAATACAACCTAAAATGTTAAGGCAGTAGTTAGAGAGAAGCATGTCTGCCAAATGAGCTGAACTTGTACCTCCCTTCAAAGCCTTCTAGACCTTGGCCCCTAAACTGGCCCATCGGCATGTCAGCAGAGGACATGGATCTTTTCTCCAGCTCCAGGGAGGTTTGGTAAATTTTCACAACACCTGGGATGGTGGGGCAAACACTCTTAGTCTTTTTGTGTTTAAATAAAAAAGGAGGCTGAATAAGAGAGGTTTCACTTTGGATTTTGACTATGGGGTTCATACATCTTTAATCCAACCCTTCTTTCTTCTCAGCAGTCTTGACATAAGATTTTGTTGTACTTAATTTCCTGCCTTCAAAGGTTCTGCATTAGTGAAGATTGTTTCTATGCAAAGCCTTGTTGCTGCTTTTCACTAGGTTTCATTTTAATAGTTAAAGGATTCCTATACAAGCTAATAACAGTGTGTTTGAACCTCTCTAAATAAGGGAGCTGTATGATGGAGCAGCGTTGTCAACATTGCATTACTGTTGTCACAGCCTTTTGGTTTGTTACAGCTCATAACAGTGAGAGAACATGCTAGATGGAGAACATGTAGCTCACAAATTTCTCCACCAGTGTTTGCTGCAAGTTCAGATTTAGTTTGAGTTCTAATTGCTGTATCCTTTCGGTGTGATTAAACCATCATTCCGTGCCTTTAAGGATCAATCTTCTAGACTAGAGGTTGAGAATCAAATTGCCTCTGTGCCCTGAAGTCTGAGCATCAAATGAAGAAGTTTACTGCATGGAGACTTCAAATTTTAGTTGCACTAAGTCTAAAAAATGACCAGAGAACTTTTTACTGTGATAGGGAATTAATCCCCCTTTTCTACAAGAAGTGTTCTATGGAAGAGGCTACACAGAATGGGGTAAGGAATGGTTGTGTTATTGGAAAAGGTACAGCCTTGTGTCGTCTTCATAAATGAAAAAAGCCCTTCAGCATCACAGACTGAAATTAAAGTTGATGGCACAGGAATGTCTAGCAGTCTAAGTTTATAGTTCATCTGTGAACTTGATATGAGATAAGGAAAAGAAATTTCTATCAGGAATCCTTTGGCAGCAAGCATGGAAATGAATAAACTTTTAAATTATGATTTCCCATCATTAGGCATCTGAAAAGGACCATTAAGATAAGAAAAAGATATGTTGTTGTGAACTACAGCTGTAATAGCCAATTAGCCATCCAGTCAGTTAGTATGCCAGAGAGGTTCCATCAGTTCTGAATTAATACATGGTGCAAGTTTCTTCATCAAAAGAAATACAACGATTGAAGTAACAAGTGAAGATGAGGAGCTGTTGGAATAGATTGCAACACAGGGAAGTTCTTCATCACATGATGCTGTCTTGCAAAAAAGCTCAGGAGCAGGAATCATGAATTAAGAAATCTTAACTCAAAATTTCAAGAAGATTTGAAGAACTGGATATCCATGTATTTTTCACCTCAAAACAAGGACTTTCACATTTCTAGCATCCCTAGAGAATGTTAAAGCTGCAACTTTAAATTTAGTCACAAGAACTTGAAGGCCTCCTTAGAGGCATTAAGGCCATCCTCCTGCCCCTGGGTGGTCTAACTGATCAGTACTGTGTCATTCCCAGCAAATGCTTGTCTTGATTTTTGTTTAAAAACATCATTCTGGGAAACTGCACTATATGTCCAGGAAAGCTCTTTATCTATTTTACTGTTTTTCCCATACAACTGTTCCCTCTTGATATCCAATCTGACTCTTCTTTCCTGCAATTTGAACCTGTTATTTCTTACTCTATTCATAGTGGCTTAGGGCAGCTTTGAATCCATTCTTCTTTTCTGCAGCCTTTAATGTGACTGCAAATTGTTATCAGGTTAACACAAAACATACCTCTTTTTCCTTTTCTGGCTTAATAATGAGGGTTAATTAACCTGCTAGGTTGTGCCTTCTTGATTTATCATTACATCTAGATTTTTTTCTTTGCTTGGATCTCAACTTTGTTGAAGACAGGTGCCTCAAACTGCTGTCATCGGGGGTCTTCCCAATATAGGGAGCAGAAAAATTACTTTGTTTCTTCATTCATGTGTTTATGCATCCAAATATGACATTAAACTTTCTTTATGGCCCCAAAATATTTTCAGAGCTTTTCTTAATTTATCTGGCTTTTCCTAAGGCTCATCATACTTGTAGTACATTCTGGTTTGATCTATTCAAAGAGTTTTATAAGCCTAGACTTTTACCATTCAGAGGTCTCTAATGGAAGTGCTGAATATAGACAGCCTGATCTAGACCCCTTGTTTGATAGGGGTTTTTTTAAATTTTGATAGTGGTCTGTTGAGAATTGCTCTCTAGATGTGATTCTTCAAGCAGTTTTGAACCCACTCTATTGTATTTCATCAGCAATATGTGGGGCATTGCATTGGGAATCAGGAACAGGTGATAGCTATTTAGATGTGCTTGAGAGTTCAGTGAGTATAGATATATTAATATGCATTTGGATTTTTCGACTGTTCAGTGAATGGATGCACACTTCTACTGGTGCAGCTGTTGCTTTTTAAAAGTGACGCATAGGAATGCATTTGCTAATGAAAATTGTTAAGATATCATAAAGAAATGGGTTATTGGGTTCAGAAAACCAAAAATGACGCTGAATCTAATTACCAAAGAGAAAGGTCTGCTGGCGTGAATTTGCTCGAGATTTTATGCAAATCCTGTCCAGCTAGTCCACTCCAGCATTTAATATACAAGCTAATGGACAATAAGGGTATGCATACTGCAGATCGTGGGTAAGCAGCAAAGCAGCTGCTCTGATGAGCTACTGAAGTGAATGATGAACATCTTACTATTTCTAACGTGGTTTTTGTCTACAATGTTTGGTGTTTGGTGATAGTGTGTTAGAATACAGTGACCCAAACCTTTAGATTCATGACAATAGATTTTGGGCAGGATGTAGAGTTCTGAATCTTACAGGCATGTCCTACTTAACAGCACCAGTTGTCAAAAACTGCACAACTATCATAAAAATAGGAGTAATTGTAGATGTACACCAGTCACTCATCTTTAAGCCCTTAGTAGTTTCCCAGGCTTTAAAGTAATCAGTCATCTGTTTCAAAACTTAGTTTAAGAATTTAACATCTCTGCAGTTGATAGCTTATTCTGGAGTCAAAGCTGTATTACATGGAAGTGACTTGGGGGTTGTGTATTTGAACTAATCCAACAGACAACACAATGACCTGTTCTGCTTTCTATGTTGTTATTCTTTCCATGGCTCCCAACACAAAGGATTCCAGATGTTTTATATTCTTCAGTGAAATGTCTTGAATTAGTGGAATAATTTCACCTGTAACATTAGATTATTCTTTCTTGATCAGAGCTCTTACTGGTCCCAGTTCTGAGTCTGCCACAATCTAAGTATCTCCTGGCAAGCTCCTTGAGCTACACAGCTGAGAAAAGAAGCTGGCTCTTACAGTAGGAAATGTGTACTTACTTAAAGAAAGGCTTAGTGTAAGGGATGTAACTATAATTTGTGCCATAAGCTCTCCACATGTTTTTATGCACCACTAGAAACCTCAATGGCTTTTGCAAGCCTTCTTCCATTTCAGTATTAGCAGAATAAATTTCAGCTCAGTGTTCTATCTCCACTCAGAGTCAGTTTAAACTGGGATAATTTTATGTACCAAAGAACAAGCCTTTGAAGGTGACATTTGAAGCTGTACTCTCTGTAATGTGGTTTATAATGTTGTATAATATGAATTAACTTTGAAATTGTAAAAAAATCCTTAAGTTGGGTAAAAACCATGAGATTTGCTCATCTCTTCAGAGACAGGTCAGGGAGTGGTCTCCTGAGTTTTGATCTGCTGAAACTCTATGAGCTTCAGTGGATTCTGCTGATTTAGATCATGCAAGTGGCTGGGCTTAGATTGCACTTGTGGTGTTAAAGCATATTCAAGCAAACCCTTTATTCATCAGTTCTGTGATGAGCACTTCATGTGTAGCATCTTCTTTATCATTCCTCCCCATAATTCAATGTTAACATTTTCCCTTTCCTTGGTCTTTAAGATGTAAATAATCATCTGATTAAATATCTCTTGAGAAGATTATGCTATGGATAGAGGACTGTCACTGAACCCCTCACAATCAATGTTTCACTTGTTTATGTGATATATGTACACCTGTGAGCAGTTGCCATTACCCTTGATTGCAGCGTGGGAGACTCCTAGCTTGAAACACAACCATGCAAAAATCTGTCTTTTTTAAATAGTGCCTTTCTGCAAATGCAAAAGCGGAAATGTACTGACTGTAGATAAAGCAGCATTAATGCTGGGAAAAAAATATTGTAACAAGAGCGTAGTAGTCACTGAAACAGCGTCTGTCCTTCCATTGCTGTTAAGAGCACTGTAGCTCCAACAGAACATTTCTCAGCAGAAAAAAACCCTTGATTTCTTGCTAGAAATAAAATTCCCATAATATCTAATGCTAGGTGCACACTGGGTCTTAGCAAAGCTTTGCTTACAAAATCTTTCCTTTAGAAATTAATTCACATTGGCTTCTAGAAATGCTGCGTATGTGTTGAACACCTAGCTAGAACTGTGCAGAGCAGAACAATAAATGGTAATGTATCAAGTGTAGGGAAGTTTCCTACTAATGTAATGAAGGGAATAGCATTAGGTCCAGTGTTATTTAACATCCTTATTAATGATCTGAAAGAGGAGAGTAAACAGCCAGTTAATGAAATTCACAGATGATACTAAATTGGAGACATTATAAATATTACTGAGAGCAACAAAATAATAGAAAAGGAACTAAGATCAGAAACATGCCAAGGAAATAAGGAAAGGAATGGCAGCTAGAAGAAATGTTAGCTAATGCCCTGGGGGAAAATGGAAACAGCTCGGCTGTCTGGGAGGGGAAGCACGGCAAGCAGTATCATAGGTTGATTTCAAAGGCACCCAAATTCTGCAGCATCATCTGGCACAGACCAAACCCCAGTAATCCAAAGCAGCTTTGCACTACAAATGCAGGATGGAATTAGCAGCCAGCTGTCCTGCACCAGATTGGGGAAAAGACTGGGGTGTAACTGGTGGGATGCCTCAATGGCTCCTATCTTCTGGGAAATCCTGTGCTAGCTGTTCAACTGGCTTTAGGCTGCTTTGTGTTGCCACTGAGAGGCAAAGCAGCTTTAACAGGCTAACAATCAGACCTCAAGGGTGGAGAAGGATTATTTAACTTAGCACAAAGAGAGAAAGACCAGGAAAAGAGGACAGTAGGAGTACGAAAATGTTATTAAAAATGGAAACCTCAGTCTGGATGTCAGGGGAAAAGCTCCTAATAGCGAGATGTATTTAATCTGCATAATAGTCTTCTGAGAGAATCAGAAGAAGCTGTGTCACTTAGGAGTTTTAAACACTGAATAGAGGAAAAACTGGAGAACACATGATAGGAAACAATCTAGAATAGGCAAGGTGTGGGCTACATATGTGTTCAGCTGGTCTGCTTGGTCTTCTCAGACCAAGGTAAAAACCTTCTCTATCTTTCACACTTAGAGTGCTCTACACAGAAGTGGTGGTTCTTTGGAATTTCCATACATCTCAGTCACAGAAACGTTTCACCAAAATACCTTTCCTGCACTATATGGAGATTTATTCAGTAAATTTACAAGCTTTGTTTCTTATCTCTGGCCAATTGGAAGTCAGTCCCACTAAAGAATGAAAAGGAAGAACAGCATGAAAGCTCTCCTTTGCTCTATATAGTTCTCTTTTTTCATTGCTTGCCTGTTCTGAGTCCTATGCTGAGAATGTTAAAAATGGTTAGCAGAGATGTAAAAATTTTACTACTGTAATTACAGTAAAAGGCTACCTGTCCAGAAACTAAATGTTAGTAGTCAAACATGGTACAAATCTGGCTTTGAACTGGGAGAGCCATTTAACCATGTCATAAGGAGGCAGAGTTCCCAGTGACATCAGGTGCTTAAGACAGAGTACAACTGGGCTATATGAGAGCCGGGCTAGTCATTGATCGAAAGCAGGTCTAGTGTGGAACTCCCAGGAACATGAATTATGGAATGGAATTTTCTGGCAAGTTGGCCAGATATGCAGGTACCTAGTTTATGTACAATGACATCTACTGTTTGCATGTGTGCACATGCAGCTACATACAGAGGTGGCTACCCCATAGTTTATTTGTTAAGTTCTAGGGCTTCAATCTTGTCTCCCTATTCTATCCCAAAAATCTGTCAACAAAATCAAATGTAATTGTTTCAGAAAACTGACAATAATAATTTTGTAATAAAAAAATACCTTATTCTGTTATTTCATTTTTATCCATAGATTTTCAGAGTGCTTAAAAATATAATCTCCATTTTACAAATTATAAACAGAGCTTTTGAACATTACATCTTAAAAAGTCAAGTATAATGTCTGTAGTGTATCAGTCATTATACATGCTCTTAGTTTCTCACATGCTATTTGAATAAAGGGAAACATTCAAGATTAACAGTATAGTTCACATGGATTGTGTTTACATTGCCTAAAGGAGTATGAAACATAATTTGGACATTTGTCTGAGGAGGTGGAAGGCAGAGCAGGGAGAGCAGAGGATCAATGTTTGCCCCACTGTGTCTCTGACAGCACCCAGCGTGCTGATGCAGCACGTCTGTGGTCAGATCCATTGCCTAGGGGTGGAAACACATGGGCAAAGAGGAAAGAGAGAATCTCAAGTCACCTTTAACATCATATCCTCAGAGTTAAGTAAATGTCCAACTTTCATTGGAAGTTAGGAACCCAAATATCTCAAAAGATTTAGGTCTTGGCTATCTAATGTTAGAAAAAAGGATGAAATCTATAATCATGATTTCTAACCCTGTGCTCCAGCAACCTTGTATTATGAAACCATTCCAGCTGTGTGTGAGAGAGAATTTCTTTCAGCATCAGTGTTGCTGTAACCCTCTAGCTAATAGAGCTACCTGGATAAAGAAAATCCCTTTCAGATCAATGAGGGTTCTCCAGTCTGCTCATATTTCTTGAAGATTTATGAAGTGAGCTTTGAAAGGTAGCTTCATCTACAATGGTTGAATGCTGGCACTATGTCCCACAATTTGTCAGGATGCTTGGGTTACTTCAGGGGGTTCCAGGTAATTACTTGGAATTTTTCATTTTGGATGAAATACTCTATTAGTAATTTCAAAAGAAAAACAAACATTTCCAGGAAATTTGGCTTTTACTGAAAACTGCCAGTTTAATTTCTATTCCACTGCATTTTATGTTTATAATATCTGACAATTCTGTCTGTACCCAGTATCTCTTCTGAGTCCTTGATGGGTATTAATGATGAACTGCTTCTCAAGTACTTAAAATATTTAAATGCCCTGTTGGTCACGTAAGTGTTTTTTGAGCACATCAAAGACTGAGTCATTTACAGAGGTCTCCTTCACTCTTACACTTTCCAATTTGCCTGCTTGGTTTTGAATACTTGAAAACATCTAGGCTGGAATGGTGCAAATAAATGACATCTGATCAGAGCCTAAAAGCTGGCAAACATTCAGTTCATTTGAGAGGAACAAATTTTCTCCAGTGTTCAGTGAAACTCTTCATGACATTCAGAAGTCTCCATAACTCCTGGAGCTGTTGGAGACACTCAAACTGTAGTTGGGGGGTGAGATTTGGGTTACAGAAAGCTTTTTGAAGTGAGAAATTATTTTGACAGGGGAGTCAAAATGTTCCATCTTGAAACCTTGGGCTTATTAGCAAGAAATAGTTTCTTTATCCCAACTTTTCTTTATTTGCCCTGTTAGTTGATCAGTTGGTTAACTATGGCGTCTTAAAATATCTCACCTTTCATATGTGCAGGGAGCTGTTTGCTAAACAACCCTTCACCAAACAATTTTACTTTTTGTGGCTTGTTTTGCAGTAAACATAATCAGTATTTATAAATCAGAACTTTAACTTAAAGTAGGATTTTACAAACTAAATCATTATTGTATAGCTTCAGAGTAATAAATCAGTCACTTGTATCCTAAGTGCAAAGTGAAGATTTATAAATCAAAGCATTTTATTTAGGAATTCCTCAGGATGATTTGTAAATCCGTTGTAGAATTTGTAAATCCAGATTGGGGTATGTAAATCCATTTCATGACTTATAAAGCAGTTGAATGTTTTAGCTAAATCTAATGTTTAAAATAATGATTTCTGAATCAAAACTTTCTGCTAAAGATTTACTGGTGAGTTTTATAAATCAGAGGCAAGATATATAACTCAAACTGTGAGAAGTGCAGATTTATAAATCCAACTTGTAAATCAACAGAAAAAACATCATGTTTTACACTAAATAATATTTTACAAATGGCACCTCATACATCATGCAATTGCCACAAATCTTCTACATGGGAGTCAGGGTACATAATGTGTGACTGAATCGAAAGGAAAAACTGTGAGAAAGACTGCAGAGTGGGTTAAATGCTCAGCCTGAGCCTTCCAAGGTTTGGCTTGTGTTACCTGCAAACCAAGTTCAGTGGTGTCGACCTAGTCAGTAGTGGACATTTGTCCAAATCAATACACGATGGCATAATTCATAACCTTGGCAATTGCAGTGGAGGGGAGGCTCCACACAGGAGTAACGGGTGTTGTAGATCATGATTGAAAAGCATTGGCAGAGCTATGTAGGGAACCTTATGCAGCACATGTCTGCAATGCACCTGTTATAGCAGGCTGTCCCTTTGAAAGGAGCCAAAATCCACCAAAAATCAACCTAGACCCCAGTAATCTAACAGACCTTCCCACTAATGTAATATCTAGATGGAGGCTGGGGGGAAGGTAGATTCTAATTGCATGCAGACATCATTAAAAGGATTTAAAAGAACTCCTCACTTTTTAATTTCCAAAGAAATTTGTATTCCCACTGCAAAATTTAGGTCCAAAGCAAATATTAGAGAATAAAATTGTCCTATAGGTTCTTTAGGAGCTTCACATCCTGGTGGCTGGAAATTCTAATATGAATTTGAAGGTGCTGGGTTCACATTTCCACGGTCATGGAAAATTCTTTTTCCCCTCACCTTATCACTTGCTTAGAACAAACAATCTGCCTTTGATAATCCACTAGCATCACAGCTCAGTGCTTTTCCTTTCCTCCTTCTTTCCACCTTCAGTGCTCACATGAAGCTGTAGATCTTGAATGAGGGACATGATCATAGTACTGCCTACTTTCAGTAGGACAAGCAGAGTTGTGGTGCCCTCCAGGAGCTCAGATAGTCGTAACCAGGATGTAGTAGGGAGTCTCCATGTTCTTTAGTGGGCAAATGCACTTGGAAGATAGGATCTGAGAGCTTCAATTGATACCCAAATCAGAAAACTACTTGAGACAGAGAAAAGTGATATGGGGGGGAGGGGATACCTGTTCTTGCCTCTTGACAGTTTCACCTGGGAAGAGCTTTCTATCACCTACCTGTGAGTGAAAAATAGTTTGTGTTTCAAAATATTTTTTTCGAATTCAACTGTTGAGAAGTTAAAAAATAAGTCAGGAATATCAAGCTAAAATTTGTAAATGAGTTTCACTAATTTTTATAATAGGATCATTAATTAATCTTCAAAGTAAAGAAATTACAAATGAAATTTGCATTTGGTATACCTTAACAGAATTCAATATTGGAATACAAGAATTCATACATTCCCATGAAAATATTAAGTCAAAATAGAGTTGAAGTTGAGAGTGTATTTTGGTAACTTGGGGGTAAAAGAAATATACAGGGTGTTTATCCCTAACAGGATAACAGGGTGTAGTTATCCCTAAAAGAACAGAATCCAATAGACTTGAATAAACTTAGAAGAAATGCAAATATGTTGAAGTAGGAAAATACCTAATTAAGGACAGTAAACAACCTTTGCTGTGCCCTGTAGTGATGCCATTCAGTAATTACATAGCTATGAATTTTATTGTCTACTGAAACTGATTTTTTGATGATCCTTTGAATTTTATATGTCTCCCTTCCTTTGTAGCATCATTGCGTGGCAGAGAGGTACAGGATGTGATGAAGGAAGAGGCGTAAGCCAGGATGTGGAGATAACAGACTAAGGGTATCTTTGATGGGAGAACCAGACAGCAGGGACTGCATGCAGGGGAGAAGGGTCATTTAGGGACAAAAAAGTCTACGAGACAATGGCACTTAACAGAGTGAATCCAGGGCTGGGCAGCTGATTTTTTTTGAGGCCTGTTTGATGTTGCCAGCAATAGAGATGAGCTGGGCTTTTTGGATTTCTTTAGAGCCAGACTACAGAGTGAGTGCGCAGCAGTGCCAAAGTGGGACCAAGGACCAATGACTAGGGTAGGTTTTGTTCCCCAGGTAAGATCTTTGCAGAACTGCGCCCAGAGTCACAAAGTACCTTTTCCTGTCATGTTTTTCCTTACATCCCTGCTTCAGAGCCGTCATCTGTTCTGCTGCAGTATCCCATGGAGCCAAAGATGTCTTCCAAAGGATCATGCAGCTACACAGACTTTGTATTGGTGGCCAAGTCTTCTACAATGAAAACTATTCAACATGAATAGTTCTTCAGCATAGCCCAGATATCAGAAAAATCCAGGATATATTCCAGAAGGAGTAACAAAGAAACAGGTATTTATGTGGTTTGGAATGCAGACAGCCATATTCAAAAACATCTCAAATATTACCCTACTATTTAACATGACTTGTTGACTCATAAACTTTCAATTCTTAATAGGAGACAAAGCTGAATGGCAATAAAGTCATAGCCCTTAAACTATATAGCAATACTTGAAAAGTCTATGTTGAAAGTGGAGTTATGTCTTATGGACATATGGAATTCTGCTAACACTAACCTCATTAGCTCAAGCAGAAGGTCAAATCCTGAGCTAGATATGGCAATATGTACATTTTGTAAACCTCTCTGAGCTTTAAGGTCACTCAGTCCTAGTCAGATCTTAGAGCCAAACAGCTGCTTACTGGACCTCAAACCTATCTCCTCTTTGGACATGAATGTTGGATCTTGCCTGCACCAGAAGGCACTGATTAAAAGGCTGCTGGTTTCCTACAGCCTTGCCTGTAGCTATGGGTAGGAGGGTCACACTGATGAAAGCAGTCATTAGAATATCAGGAAATCCAAGTCATTATCCTAATGCAAAACTGAGAGGACTAAACACTTCAGCAGGCTGTGTGCTTCAGTGGCTGTGATCACTAAGAGAAACTAAGATTATTTCCCTTGTACCTAACCTCACATCTCAAAAAGCCTAATGGCAGTTGTATGGTTGCTTGATTTACAGGCACATTACCAAAGCTAATTACAGTTTTCATACCCTTGTGATTCACTCCCAAATCACAGAATTGGTTTAAGGATCCCTTCACCTCTTCTTCTGGAGGTGTATTCTGAAAATGAAAAAGGAAAATACTGAAGATGAAAAGAAAGAGATGTGGATTAGATGCCAAGGATGCATAAGAGTTACATCTATTTGAATAGCGTACAATTAAAAATAAAATAGTATATTAATAAACATCTTCTGGTTATACATGACAAGCTTTCTATTCATGTAAGGAACTGAAATTACTATTCTAGTCTTGCACATATGAAGAATGCATCATTTAATTTACAAACACCATATCCAGTTTATTCAATTCATTGTTCTACCATGGTTAAGTGTCAAGACTGGGAAGCGGAACTCAAAGCACTAGGCTTTAAACAGGACTTTTTCTTACTTTGCAATTCAGAATTTCCAGCAGTGATAACACGATCAGAATGAAGTACCAAATTATAGTGCTCCATGCTAGAAGCAGTATGAAGACCTATTTCCTGGGTTCTCATCATAAACACATTCAGTAGGACTGACTAATGCATTATTCACTAACACCCTTCACATCATGGAAGTGACACAAGAGACAAGACCACTCTGGAGGGTATAAAGAAGTAAAACTTGGTATCTGTCTTGATCTAGAAGAAGTCCTGTCAACTAGTAGTACAGTGTGACTGACAAAGCTGATTGCATGACAGAGTGCAACTTTTCCAGCTATACATTGCTGCCATTCTACTATTGCAGCCTTGGACACAGCTTCACAGCTTGTATACTTCAGATGTCTCTAGCATTGGCATAGAGAGGAGGAAGTCTCATTTCTTTCATATTCTGTAGAATATAATTATACATATTCTTCTGAAATGCCAACTCAGACTTCTCAGTTTTGATTGGAAGTAAGTAATACTGATGCTAATGATGAGCAGTAATAAGCAGTACTGATACTTAAACTCTTGCTAACATATTTAGTCATCTTGCTGACCTTTTCCCCTTTCCTGGCTTGTAACATTAATCTAAAAGAACTATATCATTATATAATCATGGAAATGACTTTCCTTGTGTTTGCACTTTTTCATGCTATAAAAGAACTGAATCTCTTTTTTTTTCTTTTTTTTTTTTTTTTTTTCCTGGCAGTAAATGGATTTTCAAAATTTTCATATCAAAGATTTAATAAAAAATTATCCATTGTGTTCTTGAAGCTTTTGTGTGCGAGGGCTTCTCATCAAGTTTTTGTTTCATTTGTGATAAACATAACCCATGAACTTTATCTGACAGGGGAAAGCAGATTATTTTCTGCTAGTAACTTTTACATTTTTGTTTCAGACAGAAGAGAAAAAAAACAAACCCAAAACTAGAGAAAATGCTTTAAATGTTGCTGTTTGCTTTACAACCCCTTCTTCATCCAAAGGAATCTTTAGAAAAGACTCCTACCATATAAAATCTGGCTTGCAAACTTAGTAATTCAAGTGAAAGGAACAGATCTTCAAAGAGAGCAATGACTGGTAACTGGTAAAGTGCTATATGGGCTTCTAATGCCATTACCCTCAGAAGTAAACGGAGAGTCTAGTTATTCTGGGCTGCAGTCTTCTAATGTGGCTCTTCTGTCTTCACTTGACAACTTAAATGTCCCTAGCTCCCATTGCAGGATGATTTTTAGCATAAGTACCTGCTTTGATCCATGTTGCAGTGTGTTTCTTTCTGTTTGAGAGCCAAGAGTTAACCTGGATATACTGAGGCATTCAAGAACAGAAGCTTGAATGACAATCTGTTCACAGACTACAGCAGAGAAAAACAGTGCAGGGTAAGACCAAAGGACAGGATATTCTACCAGGAAGCAAAAAACCAAAAACTGTTTTGTGAGATTAGCATAAGAATGACCAACAAAGTCATCTGCCTCATAAAAAAAGCTTTTACACTAAAAGATTATAGCTAAGGACTTAAAAATATATGATGCCATTTTGGAGGAAGCTTTTTTAATTTAAGTAACTGTCTTGTATTTGTTACAATTTTGGGATGAATGACCTAGGGGTTTCATGGTTATTAATGCAAGGTAAAGTAACTGTTAAAGTACATGCATTGAATCTTCTCTCTTGTGTCCCACCAGATAAACACAGTTGGATGTGAAAAGTCCTTTCCTGCCGTTTGCCACCAGCATGTTTTGGCACGTAAAAGTCATGGAAAAAGCCGCTATTAGCTAGGCAGATCTCTTTCAGATTGACATAAACTCTGGAGGTATTTTGCTTCTTAAAATATGAAGGGCAGGTGCCATGACTAAACAAGTTTCATCTCTTTGCTACCTTTCTAAAGCATTTTCTCATGTGTATGATAATTAAAAATGGCAGCTCTTTTGTTGAAGAAAATAAGTGCTTTAGAAGACATTGCTTCTGCTAGCTGCTCGGATTCATCCCATGCAAAACAGAAGTGCAGGCACTCTCCTGTTTTGCTTTACACATTCTCTGGAATATGATAATTTCAGTTGGAGGGGCCTATGACGCTGAGAAGCCAGTCCATTGTTCCACACAGGACTCTATAAATTAGAGCAAGTTAATCCATGTTTACCCTCTTTACGAAGACAAAAAATGAAAATCGTTATGGGTGGAGATTCTGGGCAAAGTGTCCCAGTGTGAAAATACTCCTGCTGTGATACTTTATTTTTTTTCAGACCACTTGAATTTCTCCTGCTGCAATTTGTGACCACTTGTTTTTTTTGCAGAGAAGAGTCCAGCTACAGCCCTGCTTTAGCTACTATAAGGCAGTGATTAGATTCTCCCTAAACCACCCCTTCTCCAGGATGAACAGATTTAGTACTCTCAGGCTTTCTTGTCTCCTGCCCACTGGCCTCTCTCCAGTTCATTAATATTGCTGCTGAACTCTAACTATAGCTGTAGCTATAAAACTAGTAAGGTTGTTAGTAAGATGACTGGCCTGCGAGATACTTGTAGCTCTGAATAAATATACAACCATGTTTTCCTCTTTCATAAAATTACTGCAAAGCATTTGTGTAATAAAGATGCTAAAATAATCTTGATTATACTCGTTTATATTAATTCTTATCAAAGATGATAAATATTAGTGCCAGAATGAATGTAAAATAAATCGAGATGATCACAAAACAGCACTTTAAAAAAGAATTTTCATCCAGTGGATCACCCTGTCTACAAGGATGGCAATAAAATCTATTGGTTTCCCTTGTAATTATTAGCTTTCGTATGTCTGTATTCCTTACAAAACTTGGAAACTGAGTTGAAATGTGGAATCAAAGCTTTGATTTATTAAGGTAGAATGGGTTCAGCAAGTGGTATAAAAAGCACTTGATTTTGACAGTTAATTTTGTTTGTGTGACTCTATCCAGGACCGTGTGTGTTAGTCTGCTAACAATGTGTATTGTTTAATTTTAACATGACAATCAGGGGAGCTTGAGAGGGGGAAACTGACAATTAAAAGATATTTAATGCCAAAAACCCCACCCCAAAACCCAAACCCAAAAGGAGATCATACAGAATTACAGAAGTAAGGTTTGCCTGAGCAATAATCACCTGATCTAATTAAATCTTTGTTAGGAAAGAAAGGGAGCTTGGGAATTCAGGAAGGCATTGAATGATTGCAGATGGGTCTGCCAGCTCCATGAGCTGACCCCTAGTGACACAGCTGCTCAGGCTAAAGTAGGAACTCTATGTGCTTCTCCCGAGTAGTTAAGTTTCTTTTCTGTTTTGTATTTTTTCATTAATTTCCTTTCTTACATGTGAATTGTACACAGTGAAGTTAAGCCCTTTATTTTGGCTCTTTAATTGTACTATTTAAAGTGGTTCACTTGGTAACCTCTGAGAGGCTTAGCCTAAAAGTGTGGCAACTGCAATAAGCCTGACGGCTTCTTGCCTACAGAGATTAAGGACAGGATGGGCGAACTGCAGCTTCAGTGCAAGACAGCTTTGATTAGATGTACACCATGTTTTGGTATAATCTTGAGTGTCCATATCAGTAGCCATGCTTTCAAAAGAACATCTAAAAAATGGGTCCTGAGTTGGGTATATATGCAGGGTGCCTGTGGTTATACTGTACTTTGTTGTGGCCTTGGTCATCCGTTAGATATGTCTGATCTTCAATGTAAGGGCTGCTGGATGCATGATTTGCAGTAGTGCCAGAGCTTTGTGACATCTTTTTCCTTGTGAATTTCTTTATAAAGATAACTAAAGGGAAGCTTTAGTCTCTCTTTCATCTGTTTTTCCTCTGTTGTTTACTCCTTCCCTTAAAATCACTGATTCCTTTTCTGGGCCTGGCCCAGATAATTAGTTACAGTTTAGCTGAAAGCTTCATAAAATGTGGATTTTAAATGAGTTAGTGATGAGTTACATTGAAGTGGTGGATGTAGAGCTAAGAATGACAGCTCTTGCTACCACTTAGGATTGTATTAAAAAATAACCACAAACAACAGAATTTGGAAATTTCCAATTTAGAGAGATTTAACTTAAGTGATTGTGTTTATTGCCCTGGCTATGGAAAGCATGTTTTTTATTCCATCATCTTGTATCAGTCAGGCTACTTCCCCTTAACAGTGGTAGGCAAACTCCTGATAAATAATGAGGGAGGACAGGTGGAATTGTGTGAAACCAAGCAAAGGAGGACTGCTGAGCTGAGCTGAGAGTCTCAGTGATCCTCAGAGAGAAGCTAGAGCTCTCCTCACTGCTATAAGTGCTGTTCTTCTGTCCTTTAACCATGTGTGCAATACCAGGAATAGGGATATTGGTGAGTCATACTAATAGTAGCGTGGAGAACACTTTTAAAATAATTACCTTATATGAATGTTGAGTATTACTTGACTTTTTATTTCTGGGAGGCTCTTTACCCTAGTACCTGTCCTGACTGGTGATGGTGTTTATATATAGCAACCTGTATCATGGTCTTGGAAATTTAATAACTGCCTTTTTATGCTGGGTGGTGAATACGATAGGAAACCCATCTAATTGTAAAAAAAAAAAAGATGATATTGTGGTAGTTGAAATAGAACAATCTCTTTATGGATGAAAGAAAAAGAGGGATTCAGATTTCCCCAAGTCAGAAGTTTAATGGCAATAACTGTATTAAAAAACCCACCTCTTTGGACCTATTCAAGCTTGTCAGGCTTTGTTCTAGTTTTTTTTAAACATGCTAATTATGATAAAGTTAGTATCAACTTACAGTGTTGCCAAAATGTTTTTTGTATATGCTTATGTATGTATGATCATAAGAACACACATTCCATGAATAACTGAAGAACTTTGTGCAGTCTGATACTCAATTAACTTTGGTCAAAAATTTTATGGAAAAATGACTCAAGTAAGAATTGAAAATAATCTCTT
The DNA here is from genome assembly GCF_963264785.1 of Psittacula echo. Taxonomy (NCBI): domain Eukaryota; kingdom Metazoa; phylum Chordata; class Aves; order Psittaciformes; family Psittacidae; genus Psittacula; species Psittacula echo. Next base: position 92,819,835 of record NC_137742.1, on the reverse strand, counting down.
AGTAAGTGAATTCAAAGCACTTAACTTGATCTCTTAGACTGTAAAAACAAGACCAGTTATGCTGTTAGCTGGACTTTGAAAATGGAAATGATTATGTAATGAAGAATGTGCTTCAGTTCTATTAAACTATCCATTGAGTTCCACAGCCTTAAAAACAACATGTTTTAAAATATTTTACTAAATATAATTCATGTGACTGAATTTTATATCCGACCAAGTTGTGCAATTAAATAGTACATGACTGTTTCTTACAATTAAAGATTGCAAGGATCTTCCTAAATACAATATGATATATTTAACAATTTTTTATGCTAAATAGTTGACATAGTTAATGTTGTAGTCACTTAATTCAATTTTAATTAGCCAAACACTAGTTTGAAAATGCGAGCTTTTCATTAACTGACATTGCTCATATTTTTGCTGCTTGTTTTCCGCATAGCTCTTTCAAATTATGTACGTATGTTAGCGCCCATGAAATGCATTTTTCATTGAAGTTGATGCCAAAATTATTGAGGAGTGCAGAGGAATATATGTGTGTGTTTTTTGACAAGTGAGCCTGAAAAGACAGGAAAAAAAAAAAAAAAAAAAAGAATCAAGTATCAGTCTTTCAGGAAACTCTTCCGGCTTGATTTGGTTTTTATCTTGGAACGAACAGTGTTTCTCTTCCTGTTCTTTGTCTGTATGACAATAGATCCATAGCAACTACCTTTGAATAATATACTGCTTTATCTCAAAAGTCTTAAGAGAGAAAAAGTTAGGGAGAGAATATACAAAGTCAGTGACAGCAAGTGGAAAGTGGATCAGAACCATTTGATGGTCACACTTGTCTAGACTGAGATGCTGCCACTGAGTAACCTTGAATTACATAGAAGCCAGGAGAACTTGCTGGAAAGGCATTTACTACTTGAGCATGGATCCAGGAGAACTATTTCATAAGGGACAGTTTCTAAAGGACTTCTATAATTTATTGTTTGATTCTGAATTATCAAACAGGGAAAAGGTGATATTAATTTGACTTTGTTATAAGACTTGCTTTGCACTGTTAATCCTACTATCTATATAGCTGGGTAAAAGATACCAGTGGTTATAGGCTAGAAATTACCATATTAATGTTTTATTTGTGTCGGAATATAGTTGTGTTAATTAATGTTTTGATGTGGTTACCAACACTTATTGGTCTCTGAATGTCCTCTGCTGACTTACGGAAATTAGAAATGTTCAGGTATAAGTGTGGTGGGGCCAGTTATAAGGTTTTTATGCAGGTACTCGGGGGAATCCAACGTTATGTAGGGTGGTGACGTGGGCTTGTGCCATCAGGGAGAAGCCTTCCAGAGAAGGAGTGAAGGGTGGTTGGGGAAAAGGAAATGTGGGAGGTGCCAAGCCAAAAGAGGGGTTTTCAACTGTTGTGCAGCTTGACTCCAGACAAAGCTGGCTGTCTCTCAGTATTGACAATTATTACCACATTCTATGAGAAGAACTCTAGGTGCCTGTCTTGCTACAGGGGTATATTTACATTCCACTGCTATTTCACAGTGTAAAAGGTATTTCTTTTGCTTTAATCAGAATTAGTTCACTTTCTTATTTCTTTGAACTTCTGGGGTTTTTTGGTTTATTTTTCCTACCAGTTGGGGCATAGGGAGAGAAGCCCCCAAAATGTAAAGAAGGGATATGAATAAAGAAAATGGAATGTTAATCTTGAAGCTGTCAGTTTTACCCTTTGTTTTACTTTATTTTAGCTTTCTCCCTCTGCCTCCCTCCCTGTCCTCTTTCTACCTCCTTTGTTAATTTCTTTCTCATCTCAATTGCCATTATTGCAAATAAGTATCTTTCAGTATAAATATTTTAATCTAATGGACAGACACTATTTTTGTGCTATCGGTAGCTCTACTGTGTTCAGTCTGCAGATCTGAAAGAGTTAAATCTACCAGCACTTGGGAACCTAGATAAAAAATATGCATTTTAATTTCTAATAAAAAAAAATCGAGCAGGTATGAATAGCAATAAAATTGCTCAAAATGTTTAAATTGAAGGAAAACAATTGAAAATGGATTTGGAAATACAATGTTTAGTTAAGCAAGCTATAATGTTCCGTTATTTTAATCAGTATTGTGAAGCAATTTAAACTATGCTGGAAGAGAATTCTTATGTTTTAACATATAATTCTCTCCTTCCCCGAAACAGTCACCAAAAATTCTTTAATGTTTCTGTCATACTCTATAGTCCTTGGCAATAGGATGCTCTTTGTGCAAAAGTTTTCATCTTTTTGATCTGCTTCCTGGTTGGCTCTAGTACAGATAGTCCTAGATAGAGCAGCCAAATGGACCTCCAGGCTGTCATGTGAAGAACTAGACGCTTTATGTAAGTCCTAAACCAACAAATAAACAACAAAATCCACTACCAGAATTAGCATCTTGAGAGACATCCAAAAGATTGACTATACGGGAAGAGCTTTGATTCAGCAGTATCTTTGTTATAGAGTAAAGCTTGTCCCTGTCTTTCTCAGCAGCTTAAGTGGGGTGCATGGCTGTACAGGTAACAAGGCTGAAATCCCAGCTCTGCTGGGCTGTGTGCTGCTGTGCAAACACCTGGAGAAAGATATGGACTTGAGGGAGGAAAAATGGGATTGTTAACTTCTAGTCTTCTCCTGCCCTGGTTCTCTTCTGGCCCCAACAATTGACAGTTCAGTGCTGGTACTCTCTTCTGGATAACTGAAACCCTGAGAAGTTTAAGCAGGTATGAATTGGTTCAGATAAAAACTTTTGTGATGCTTTCTCAATTCCTCTACCTGCACTGAAGGAAGTCTATCTTGCCAGTTGTTGTCTATGCAGCATCTTCATGGGTGACTTTAACAAAGCTTCTTTTCTTATCCTCCTTCTCCTTCAGCATAGGCTTGTAGGCCTGACAGTGCTGGCTATACGTCTCTGAGGGCAGCACAAAAGCCTTTTCATACTTCTTGCCACAGCAGAAAAGAGGTATTATCTCATATGGATTTGGAAGTTTATCTTCTCAGTCCTTTGAGAAGGAGCTCAATCATCCTGAGGGCACTATGCTTAGCTGGGCACTGGACATATCTTGATTGTAGGGTCTACCTGGAGGAACTGCCACCTTTGCCAAGCTGTCTTCAGCAGCTTCTCTGTGTGATAAGGGATAAGGATGCTGCACCAGCAGGGGAGGGCCACTGTGTTCAACGCTTTCCCCTTTGTGGCCTCCTCCCTCCATATGTGACTGTGGGCAAATAAGTGTCACCCATGGTGACCCCAGCTTTACCCCATGATTGTTTCTGTCTGTTCATTTAAATTCCAAAAGAAATGCAGAGAAAAGAGAAGATCCTGCCCTGTATCTGTGGAGCACCCAGCCTTGTAGCCTCCGTCCCTGCTGGGATCTTGTGGTACTGCTCCAAAAGGATTCTTTGGGAGAGAAGCCACATTAGTAATAAATCACTGTGCCAGAGGCTGCTGAAAATGTAAAGAGAGGGAGAAAGGAAGCACTTTGCCCTGCCTTTTATTTTCAGGGTGGTTGCATTTGTGGAGAGGGAACCCTTAATCATCCAATTCTCCTCACAGAGTACTTCAAACTGTGGATGCTGCCTATGCACATCAGAGTGAATGGCATGCACTGGAACACCTTGATGCTGTATGTACAGTCCTCGTCACTCTTAAACAAGCTTTTTAGTATTTAGAATGTGTTTGTTAAAGAAGATTTGGGCTTTAGAATAGGTGCTAAGTCTCTGCAATGTGCTGAATTCCCATTCTGTGAGACTCCAGTGCCAGTGCTGAACTGAGGGGAGGCGGGTGAACTTAAATTAACCCAGGAGAGGAGGGTGAATGCTGCTTTCAAGCAGCAGATGCTGCAGTGCCAAATAAGCATATTGCACAATAAATAGCAGTCATGGCTTTAATTAGGAATTCAATTGAAGTTGGAAACCACTTGCCTACAGTAAAATTGTCCTATTTAACATTTCTATCAACATATTTTTTTATCATTGGCATTGTTGCTTTTAATTTAACTTTCAATTTTAACTTTCAATGTAATAGATAAAATCTTTTTTTAAGACTGCATTAATAGATCTTTCTCATGAATCTATCTTGGTCTTGTATTCAAATCACAGACACCAAACAAATCTGAGAGGTTCAGGGCAAAAAATAGGCATGTCTCAACTGGCTGCTCAAAAGCTGGAATACCTGTGTTTTAGGATCACTAGATGTATTTGGAACGCCAGGAATGTGTGTTTAGCACCCATGCAAAATGCTTTCTTTGAAACCTCTGCTCTGGTGGTTTGGAAAGCAGTTGAAAGGTGACAACCTGTCAATATGTGCCTCAGAGTTAATGGAATAGTGGCTTTACTTCCAAACAGCAAACATGGACTACTACAGATATTGAGCTTCCTAAAATGCAAGTGTTAAGGAAGGCAAAAAAATGTCCTTGTTTTGTTCCACCTTTGTGCTTGTAGCTTACCTATTGCAACTGTAATTGATGTTTAACTGTGAGGATTGGCTGTTTATTGTGTTGGCAGCCTGGAGAAGGTTTTTCACACTTTCAGTTGAGGATCAGCGGATGATAAGCGATTCCTGGTGCCTGCAGGGGTGTTTATGTGATGATGGTGGCAATAACAAGCCACGATGATGATGTGTGAGATGACGAAAATGATGTGCTAGTAGGACTTCTCTGGATCTGTCCATAGAGGTGTGGAACTGGGAAGGGACTCTGTCAGCAGGAGTAAAATGCAAAGATAGCCACTGAAGAGAAAAAAGGATCCTTGTTGGCTAAGCAACATCCTCTCCATGCACCTCTCCACCCTGATAGGCCACAAAGCACTTGCCAACAAATAAATATGTATTTATATTACAAATACATCTCTATAAAGCCTTTACTACAGAATAATGCCACAGTTCTGAAATGTGGAAACATTACAGGAAAGAAATTAATAAAGCACTAGTAGGTAAAAAATGCAAACAGTCATATGAAAGAAATTAATTCTAATAGTACAGAAAGGAGTAACTTCTGTTAACCCTGATTTACCTGTTGTCTAGCTTGGGGAGATTCTTTTCTGGTACAAGACCTGGGATTTGGATTAATCTTGGGAATGTAAGCAGGAGGCATCAATCAAACTTTGAGAGCTTTTAATACGTACAGTAACAACACTGTTTTCTACCCTTTATCCTACTATCAGATGTGGGCGGTCTCTGTTTTAATGGAGGAAAGCAGAAAACCAAATCAAGCCCACTAAACTCTGCAAAGATTTGCCCTACCCCAAATCTGTCTGTGTTCAAGCAGAAACTATGTGTGGAATAAGGACTGTAGCTGAGACCAGTGCTGTGGTTTTGACTTTCAGCCTGGGAACAGTGGTGATAACACCAATGTTTTTAGCTGTTGCTCAGTAATGTTTACTCTGACCAAGGACTTTGTGAGTCTCATGCTCTGCCAGAGAGGAGGAGAAGTCAGGAGGAAGCAGAGACAGAACACCTGACTCAAACTAGCTAAAGGAATATTCCATACCTCAGCATGTCATGCCCAGTATATAAACTAGAGGCATTTACCTGGAAAGGCTAAATTGCTGCTCGAGTGAGGCTGGGTATCGGTTGGCAGGTGGTGTGTGGTTGTATTCTCCTTCCTTGTTACTTCCCTTATCATTATTATTATTGGTGGTAGCAGCAGTGGTTTTGTGTTATACCTTAGTTACTGGACTGTTCTTATCTCAACCCGTGGGAGTTATCCTTTTGATTCTCCTCCCCATCCCTCCGGGAGCAGAGAGAGAAGGGGGCAGGGGGAAGTGAGTGAGCGGCTGTGTGATTCTGAGTTACCGGCTGGGCTTAAACCACAACAGTTCTTTGTGGCACCCAACGTGGGGCACAAAGGGTTGAGATAACAACAGATCTGACCAGAGTGCGTGTAATCATAATTGTCATAATGTTGGTTTATTGGCTGTCAAAGTTGCTCTTGATCTCACAGTTTCAGCATGTCGTGCCTTACTTACAGCCGGTATTTATTGTTTTAGTGTTTATTGTCTGGGGGCTTGGGCTAAGGTACTTGTTTCACTGTACTTTATGGTAATGACTTGTAATACAATAGTCTCATTGATTATGAAACTGATCTGGCTTGGGTTACTAATGTATTATTGAAGTGTTTAGCAATTACACATCTTTTTTATTCTTCCTCTGGTGGTCAGCCTATGAAGAAGACATTCTTTACACTTCCAGCTCCCCCACCAGACTATTTACAGCATCATTTGAGAGTTCTGAAGGTTTTAAATGGCCTTTGTGTACCTTTGAGACCTGCCTGCTGATTGCGATGGGGATCACCATGTTGGCACACATACAGAGTGTGTTTTACCCACTACCATTTTGTCTGATCTCTAAAGTTAAGCAGAGTCGGGTTTGGGTCTTATCTAGGGTTAGATGACAATATAGGAGGACCAAAAGATTTTCCTGGAGACTGGACAGTCATGAGTGGCAGGGTGTGTGGGATAGTATGGGTGAGTATTTAGGCCAGTGGGCCCCTCCAGCACTTTGGAACTTCACCACTGAACAAATGCAAGATCCAGAAAAATTAGTAAAACAGTTAAATGAGGTGTGTTGTCATCCTGGTTATACCAGACAGTGAGAAATCATGGAAACATGCTGGGGCTCGGCCTATGCTTACAGAGCTCTATTCAACACCATCCAGCACCTTCAAAGGGAAAAAGATGTTTCTGGATCTGATAGCAAAACAACAGACAATTCAACTACTCCAGCTCCAAGCACAGCAGCCACCAACCCCAGTGATAAGTACAGCAGCTACTCAAACTCTGACTACAATAGACAACACAGCTACTCCAACTCCCAATCCAGCAACTACACCAACCCCAGCAACAAGTACAGCAGCTACTCAAACTCTGACAGCAACAAACAGTGCAGCTGCTGGTGCTATTCAAACCCCAAGCACAGCAGCTGCACAAACCCCGACAACGAGATACTGCAGCTACTCCAACCAGAGAGAAAACCACTGCAGTTAAACCAAAGGACCAATTCTCGTCAATATTGGTTGCCCCTGTATGCAAGGGGAAAAGCAAACAAGAGGCACAAAAAGAAACCTGTACAGTGAAGAGGGATGAAGAAACAATGCACTTACTACACGGGACAGCATCTGAACAACAGCTATTATTATGTGAATCAGAGGAAGAGGAAGAAGAAGAAGTGACTTCTCAACCTCGAACCTCAACCGAGCTACGGAATATGTGAAAAGATTTTACCTGTCAACCAGGGGAACCCATCATCACCTGGTTGCTCCGATGCTGGGACAATGGGGCTGATGGTCATGAACTAGACAGTAGGGAAGCCAAGCAGCTGGGATCATCTGCTAGGGAAGGGGGAATTGACAAAGCAATTGCAAAAGAGAAACGGTCCCTCAGCCTTTGGAGGCGGCTCTTGGCAGCTGTGAAAGAAAGGTTTCCATACAAGGACGATGTTATGAGTTGCTCGGCCAAGTGGACTACTTTAGAGAAAGGCATCCAGTCTGTGAGGGCATCAGCCATTGTAGAGATGATCTGTCGTAGGCCAGACGCTGGGAATGCATCTGTAGATCCAGATGAAGCTGAATGTACATGACCCATGTGGTGAAAATTTACACAGAGTGCACCATAACCATATGCCCACTCATTGGCATCAATAACCTGGCATTATGTAGCACCACCAACAGCAGATGAAGTGATTCGTCAGCTCTGAGAGTTCGAAGACAATCTCACCCCTTCAATCATTTTTGCTGTGAAAAAACTGTCCCAGGAGTTCAGACAATTGAGAGATGATCTATCTGACCTATCCAGCTCCTCATGTGTACCAGCCCACGTCTCAGCTATTAACAAAAGGCATCCTGCTGCTCGAGAGAGAAGATATAGGAGGTATACGCCACGGGCCACCCTATTGTTTTACCTGTGGGATCACAGAGAAGACGTGAGAAAATGGGATGAAAAACCTACCTCGGCCTTGGAGGAATGGGTGCGTGAATTGAAGAGGAGAACAAAGGTCAAGCCTGATCATCCCATGAAAGCTGCGGCTTCAGTCTCTGGTGAGCAAGTTCCCAAATGGAGTGGAAAAGCTGATTTTACTCCAGCTCCTGTGATAAAGAAGACTAATCCCTTTCTACAAGACATAAGTGACCAATGTTGTGATCACTATTAGATGGGCCCTGCCTCCAGCCAGGTGGAGGTAGGGGACAATCGGATTTACTGGACTGTGTGGATCAGATGGCCTGGCTCATCAGTCCCACAGAAGTATAAGGCTCTAGTAGATACCGGTGCACAGTGTACCCTGATGCCATCAAGCTGTCAAGGGGTGGAACCCATTTATATTTCTTGAGTGACAGGAGGATCCCAAGAGTTGACTGTACTGGAGGCTGAAATCAGGCTGACCGGGAGGAAATGGCAAAAGCACCCCATTGTGACGGGTCCAGAGGCCCCATGCATCCTTGGCATAGACTACTTCAAAGACCCAAAAGGGTACTGGTGGGCTTTTGGTATCGCTGCTTTGGAGACAGAGGAAATTGAGCAGCTGTCCACCTTGCCTGGTCTCTCAGAGGATCCTTCTGTTGTGGGGATGCTGAAGGTCAAAGAACATCACGCCCAGTTAGCTAGATTCAAATTGCAGCCTAATAAAAGTATCTGAAATTGTAGACATCCATTTATTCCTACTCTGGTTAGGAAACAACTTTCCAAAACCTAGATCACACAAGCAGTGTTTGTACCGAGTGTTGTAAGAGCGTGTAAGGAGCTGAAATTCACCCAACATGGAGCTGGATGTAATCAGTTCAAAAGTATCCTGGGAAAAATGATATATTAGTAAATATATCAAAGGAAAACAACAAAAAAGAACTAGGAGTGAAGAACATGCTAAAGTGAGCTCAAATGATGTTGAAAAAATATAGTCAGATAGAAAGAAGCAAACAGAACTTCTTTACACATCCATTTTATTGAACTCTGAAATTTTGGAGTAGCTTATGGGCAGTTAAGCTTCAGAAAGCAGCCTCTGTGTCAAAAGTTTGACATACAATGTTCCTTGAGCTCTCTTAAACTCTAATATAGTTTGAATTCATTTGTCAGAAGTGGAGAAGGTGGTAGACTTCCAAATCTGTATGTAATTTCAAGCAATGAGTCATAATCAATAAACTATTCCCAGAACTATAATTAGGGAGAGAACAAAAACAATGTGAAATAAGTTTCTAAAGAGCTTTGACAGGATATTGGCTACTGATATTATATCCAGTTATTTAGATAGATAATGTGGGGGGGTTGTTTTGGTTTTAGTAAGTATAAACAGTTTTCCAACTGAAGGATTTTTTTTTCATTTAAGATTTACATTTTGGGGTGAATTATTTTGCTGCAACCTATTTTAAAAACACAAAATTCTGATTTCAAGTTTTGACAAAAGAATGTTCTCCCAGAGAAACAGTTCTCTTTCAGTGTGGAAGCTTTGAAAACATATATGGAGAAAGCATTTCTAGGGTGATTTCTAAAGCATATTTTGTGAATTGTTGCAAGGTGCTTTGAGATCTCCACCCTGCTACATATTTTTTTTAACAGTCTCAAGTTTTTTGTACGACTGCAGTAGATTTCTGTGCAACATATTTGCACAGACTGAGAGGTGACTATGGTGAGAGTGTGAATGGGGGGAAGCCTAACCAAATAATGCAATAAATCTTGCTGCCTTTGAAAGCATACAGATCTGCCAAAATATAAGTGTTACGAAAAAAACTGAAACAAATTCAAAGCCTGAGTGACATCTGTCAGAGGTGGATTAGAATTAGTGGATATCACCTTTCACAGTTCCTTCTCTGTGAGTGCTCTTGGATATTCTTTGTAATTTTAAAAATCTCAAGAAGTGTGCTTTGCATGTGATCTCTTTATACCCTCCATTTTCCATTTTAAGTATGACCAGGATTAATATAACATATGCAAACTAAATCCAGGCTATTGCATTCACCAACACTGAATTTTTATGAAGAAAGGGTAGCTTTTTAATAATCCTCCCTGGCTTTTATTTGCCTTCTTTTTTAATATTTCAATGAAAAAAAAAATTGTTACCATTTGTTATTTTGTAATTTATTTTTGTAAAAGTCTGTTTGTGTTGCTTTTGGCCAAAGCACTGCAACTTGCTCCAAATTGCCATCCTCCTGGAACAATCCATGGAAATGTGTTGTTATTGTGTTAGTACCAAACTATTTCATATCTAGAAGACTGAAATCACAGGGACAAATGTAATATTTTTCTTTGCTCGACATCTATCTAATGAGCTCTGTTGTTGGGCAATTGGAGATCTTCATTCTAGCCCTCTTCTTTCTAGTTCCTGTGTGACTAAGTGCATGAATTCTTAATATTCCCATTTCCCCATCTGTAAAATGGGAATTTTTATACTTCAGAGCTCTATAAAATTTATAATGCAATTAATAGGATATTGACAGAGCAGTCTGAGACCTCAGGTGATAGGCATTATAAGTAAACATTTTGACAGTTTTATTATTTCTGCCAGGTTAAAAATAGAAAGGTTTAGGAATCACATTTGAAAAAATGCTGAGATAATTTGTGTGGCTATTGTCAATAGAAGTAGTTTGGCTATTTCTCTTACTATTTCAAGAAAAGTCTCTCATCTTGACATGCACTTATTTTAAATATAGTCCAAATTCACATGATCTTTTCAGCAAGTTCCTTATATTAATAGGAAAGCCATCATTTTTTGCTGAAAGTAAATAAAAAGTGAAAATAATTTGGGGGGGCTTAAACCTAATGTTCCTGTAATATTGACCTGTTAAAGTTCAGTACAACACATTATTTGGAATGGCACTGGCTAACCCAATGGATTAGAACTACAAATGTTTCTCACTATTCTTTTCGGCTGACCTTTTGCTTAACTGTGAGTGAAGGTCATTTTCACTCTTGCCTGGGCTTCCTTGACAGATAAGATGGCTTCTTTATGAAGATACTGAGATAAACTAGGGTCATGCATTCATTCACGTTGCTAAAACCACTTCATCAAATACTGCTTCTGTATAAAAGACTCCTGATGCAATCGAGAAAATATCAAAATTGTGCAAAACGCCCTTGTTAATAATGTCAGTTACTACCTAGACCATTTTTTTGAAGATGATTTAATTAGTGAAGTAAAAAAGCTTTACTATTTTTTTAACATTATTCACACAAGTTTAAATGCATGCTTTGGCTTAAGATATGGGTAACTTGCATGCGCTAGTAGGAAACAGGCAAATGTATCTGACTTTTAAAAGAAAAGCTATAGCCTTCAGTCACACATGGTCTGATTTTCTGACAGTACCCCCAGAACCCCAAAACCACAATTAGATGTCTACGTTTTGTTAATTTTTAAGCAGGGTTGAGGTAAAAAGGAACCGCTACTTGAAAGAACCATTCATAGCAGAAATATACTTATGTCTTCAGTTCTTCCAGAAACAAAATGGTTTTACAATACTAAGAAATCTAAATGTTCCAGAGAAAAGGAAAATGTAGCGGAGATTAATACTCCTTGCAAAAAGAAGCGTAGGTGTTACATGCTTTGTACATACATAACCTATAAAATTGGAGCCTTCGAAGGAAAACCAGAAATAGTGACAAGAACTCATGATGCAACTCTAGATTAACCCTAGAAGCAATGCCCCCTATTCAATAAAGTGTAGACTTACTGGAGCTAATTGTAGGCGTATTCTTTATTACTACTTCATAGTTATAATATTGGAGTGATCCTAAGGTATAATTAAAGATTTATCTAGATTTATGAGACTTTATCATCACAAACATGGTTAAAGAATACCAGGGAGACCCATTGTACAAGGGTTTTGTTCAGCAGTTTCCACAGCAGTAAGGACATTGCAGAATTACTTCAGTGCTTTATGAAAGGCTGACTGGCACTAATGTAAGGGGCATTATTAGAGAGGGGACATTATGCATGTTAGGCCAGCTGTGGGCCTGCTTACCTTTTTTGAAAAGCAGAAAAGAGGGGGTGGGAAAAGAATGGGAAGCCAAAAGAATGGGATAGATATTCTCTGAAGACTGAAATTAAATGGGAAATTATAGTTATCATAACAACCATAACAATATGCTGGTAAGTTGTGAGTGTTTGCACAGCCCTTTGTATTTCCTTAATAGAGATATCTTCAGTAATGGATCAGTGCTCTTCCACCTGAATTTTACACAGCTCACACTTAAATGTTAACTAAAGAGTGCTGAATGTTGTAGGCTTCCAGATGTTACCATATTTATTGCAGAACTGTTCACTGGATGTATTTAGATGGCATAGACGACAGGATGAGCCTGAAAATCCTGGAAGGAATAGGAACAATCTGTGGTGGTATTTTAAGACATTATGGTACCTCACCTTCCAGTTTACCATGTATAGGATGAAGTTGCGAAAGCCAGACCTGACTTTGATGAGTAATTTATTCTTCAAGGAGTTTCTCTGGCTTAAATAGGACAGCCTGAGTAGTGTGAAAACACTGTTAATGTTCATAATTTGCCTTTCTCTTACCTGCATTTAAGCATACAAAAAAATGGTAAAACATTAGAAACATGATTCCTATGTTGATGACAAATTCTTAGATGATGGATTGTATCTGAATTTACCTATGCTTTCACACACAGATCTTGTTAGAAATCATTCCTCTTTCCCCAGTCTGTGTTGCTGTAGTAGTTTATAGGGGGCAAAGGATGAAATTTGTACCTGAGTTAAATGTAACACTTAGTTCTGCACATGGCCTGGAAACTTAATTGGTTATCTTGCCCTCTAATATTAGTCTTTTGCAGCGTGAATCTTTGATCCTTTGGGCAAACATTTCAGTTTCTGTTTGCTAAGGAAAGGTTTCATTCTGTGCATACAGTACATGGGTGCCTACTTCTTACCACACTCACTGAAACAGTGTAGAAAAGCTAATATTCGCTGCACATAAATTGCTTCTCTTACTGCAACTTTCACATACTGTTCCTTCCTTCTTTGCAAATTCAGAGTTGAAGCTGTAATAGAGATTAAAGTCATAGGAAAAGCTAGAAAAAGAATATCTTGTGCAGGACGGATCATCGTTTTGAAAAGTGAGATAAAGGAAGTTAGAAGAATGTAGGAAACAATAAGATTATGTTACTTTGCATTGCCTTCCTGTAAATAGCTTACCCTTAGAACTGTTTTAGCTAAAGAACTTGTAGGACTTTGAGCACATAACAGGCTCTTATTAAGGCCATTGCAGTTTCACATTCAAACACTTGATTTTTAGAAAATGCTGGAGTTTTAAGCAACTCATTTAAACTACACCTTGTTGGTGTTGGCTGGTACATATGTGATTTCAGGATTAGATGTTTTCTAGAAATAAACTAAGGCACAATGTTAAGTAATTATCTGCAAGTCCCTTGCCTTAGTAGCTCTAGCAGTTGAAAGTTAACAATAACTTTTACTGCGAGAAAAGATACGGCTAAAATATGAGAATAAATAATATGTAAGAAAAATCAATCACAAATGTGGCTGCTCAGCATGGGATGTATAGGGCCAGAATAGCAGACTTCCTAAACTCTTACAGGAGTGGCTAAGGTCAACCAAGCAGTAATCCTACATGCGACCTGGAAGCTGGAGCATGTGGCCAGGAGACAAGAGGCTTTAACTTGTGAGTAGGCTTACCTGGGGACTCTGCTGCCTGAAAAATTGGACAAATAGCATTGTTCATCTCCCCATGGAGAGACATCATCAGTAATTTTGAGGCATGCGTATACTGTAGTAATAGATGCCAAAGCAATTCGGCATCCCTTGCAGCAAATGCATCAGAGGCAGAAACCCAAATGAAGAGCTGAAAAGGCATTCTTGGAATAGTTGCCTCTTTCCCTGAGCTGTGATGCACCACATTCCCCATGTACTCTTTCATGAGCAGGGCTTATGTGGAGAAAAGTCATAATATAATTGAAAACTGTTTATGCTGCACTGAAATAGAAAGCAGATTTGCAGTTGTATGGGCTACCTAATTTTAGTGTTCCCTACCTTGTGAGTGCTTAACTTTTATAAAATAAATCATAATCTCTCAATAGTTTTAATGTGATTTTCTGGTATTTTCTTTTTTTTTTTTTTTTTAGATGCAGGGAATGATAAAATCTGTTTTGTGCAGTCTTAACAGTTCTCATTAGGCATGTGAGTTGACTCTGATTCTTCAGGATAGATTTAAACTATTTGAATGAAATGACTTTTTAAGTTACTGGCAGCAGGAAAAGGTTCTTGTCTTGGAAAAGGTAGACTGTTGCAGCTCTGCACTAAGCCAGGGGACCAGACCAGATTGTGTATGCAAGCTCATGCTCTCTTGGCTGTGTGTGCATCGTAACACTGGAAGAAACTTTTCTGCTGTGTGGGGACACAGAGGTGGAGGATGTGTGAAGGAAGTCCTGTTAAATGAAAGCTTTGCTCCCCTGCAATACATGGGTGCACTACTGCTGCATTGGCTGCAGGGTGAGCTGGCCTTTTAAAACATTAATTTTCAGTCAGTCATTGGAAATCCTCTGAAAATCCAGCAGACACTCTGAGAGCAGAAAGGAAATGGTATTTGTGGGAGAGAAGGAGTTAAGGTTAAGCTGCAACCACTTCTTTCCCCCGCATTAAAGTTATAGTGTAAGAACTTCCTTAGCTCCAGCAATTTCTGCATGTCATACTTTGAAAGCTGGATGGAAACAAGAGGTTCATAAGAATTTCTCAAATGTAAGGGCAAAAGAATCTTTTAACATGAAAAGTTAAAACTGAAGGGGAATTCCTGGCTGCCTCTAACAGAAAAATCCATGCCCGTGACTTAGGAAAAAGTCTACATTTTTAGAACTTAAACACAGACCTGTAAGTTGTTCTCTTATTTATATTAGCATGGGGTTCTTTTAAGCTTTTAAAAGGGTGCCAAGAGGATGGCTAAGTCCTTAAAATGTTAATTCTTAGACAGTAAGAGTTTTGAGCTTAGACTCTCAAAAGTGTCCTGGTCCATAATTTGCACTGACTTAATAGATGGAAACATTTCAGTCATAATTCTAAACCTGTGTGCTTTAACTCCTGCAGTTTTTCTTCATGCTGTCACTCCTGCAATACAAAACCTTGCTTGCAAGGTGTTGCTTAGGATGGGCAGTGATGGGGAATCCTTTGAAAGGAAAATCTGTGGGACCTGGGCCTGGGAGGGTTGATTTTTTTAATTGTTATTTTATTTTAGTTTTGGGCAAATTGAAGTCTTTGGGCTTGCTACAGACCCTGATTTTTTTCTTGTGCCTTGTGTTGTCATACTCCTCTTTCCACATGTTAGTATGGGTTAGAATTAGGATATGTGTTAGTGTGCTTGACAAATGCTTTGGGAAGGTCTATTTTGCTCTCAGCCCTGATATAATAATAAAATCCACGTGAGAAGTACCTTTTAACACTTAGAATTCTTTCAGCTATGACATGCCTTAAAGAAGAGGTATACATCAAAACTTAAGCCATGTCATTTCCTTGAGCAAACAGAACTCAACAAGGACAGCTCTCCAGAAAAGTACAATGACTTCTGTCAGGTAATACATTTGTACATTAAGACTTTTCTTTTTGTAATATAATCAAACCAAATTGCACCTGCTAGTCTTTTAGCCTAGTTTCCTGAGGGAAAAAAACCCCATGCAGTCACACAGACTATTTAGTTCTGGGGATTCCTCCCACTCACAAATTTCTTTGTAACTAGGGTTCAAAACTGAACAGATGGATACTGGTTTTAGGGTACTCATCTCCTGTGAGCTCCAGGCAACCAGACAGGTAGAGGAAGAGTCTAATAGTCCTCACCTGAGAGAAAAATTTTGAGTGGTGTTCATAACTTATTATACAGCAGATCTTCTGCACTGTAGGGAGCCCTTCCAAATGTACCAGCAGTGAAAAAGCCTTGGAAGGACCTTGCATCTCCATAGATTTCATATTTAAGACTCCGAGACACAAATCTACTGGAGACAGTGTTCTGGAAATACTTGTTTGCTTTGAATTCTGAAATTACTTTTTTCCATAGAACCACCCAGTCACTGCTACAGGAAATACAGTTGACATTGTATGTTTCTGTGTGTTTCATAATGGCGTGATATTCTTCTCTCTGTGATGTCTAAATCAGCATTTTTGCAAATGAGAAAGATTTTTTTTGCATTAGTTACCTGCTACAGCAGGTGTTTCCAGGAAAGGATCCTGAGAAAAGAAAGGTCTTTTGAAGCAGACGGCTGAACTGTTAGCAAACTTCTGTTTCAGCTATCTGCTAACTGTTGCAGACTGGCTCCCAGGGTTCTTGGACTTAGAGAGTCAACATGCTTCCTTGTGGTCAATTTGCATCACCAAGGGGAATTCAGCCCCTGAAAAGAAACCTCTTCTCTGATGGCTCATGAGAGAGGGCAGATAGGAAAGGGCAGTTGAGGATAGTCCAGTTCCTTCGAAAAAAGCCTTTGCTAGCCTTTGCAATAAGGATGCGGTGTAGGAGGTAGAAGTGGCTGACAAAGTCTGGTGTTTAAGGATGAGGGTGAGAAGGTCAGTGAGGTGATTTAAAAAGATCATGGCCCGGACAGAATCTGGGGGCGGGAAACAATTTTTAGCAACTGTATATGTAAATAGCTATAATAATTAAAACTCTACTATCATCCACAGTAGTAACAGTAAAACATGGAGTCTTGGGCAAGCAGGATGAACTTACTGCTGAAATACTCCATTCCTTAAATGCTGATGAGTGTTTTTAATTCTGCTCTAGCCAGGTTAGTTATAAGCTCAGTGATATCCAGCTGTAGAGGAACACGTGGCCAGTTCTGTCATCTCTCACCTTAATGAGCACTGAAAGAGAATAACTAGAAATTCTACTCAGTGCTCGGCATAGCAGTTCATTATATAAGTTCTACATATAGTTAAATTAGTAGCTTAGTTGACAAGAAGGTGACATAGCTCAACTTATTTTTTAAATTGCTTAGCTTTATCACTCTATTGAACAGATTGTTCAAGTATTTATAGAATACTATGCTACAGCCAATGTGATCTGCAATTAAGGCAAAAATGGTCAAGTAAAATGACATGATCAAGTAGTTTAGAATGAGTTGACCTCTGATTGCCGTCAAAAAACCAGAGGCTGAGGCATGAACCACGAAATTGTCTTTTTTTAATTTTTTAAGGAATTTGGATGCTGGGACTGAAATGTGTTTTCACTAAAACTTTCGAAAGAAAAAAAAAAAAGCTACGTTATAAGACCAAGAATTTTGCTACTCTCCATTGTGTTTTATTAACATGTTGTTAAGTGAGAGGATGTTTTGGTAAAAGCTGTGAACCTTTGAGTAATTAGTTGCTAAATTCTTAAGCCACAGATGCTGCCACAATCAAGGTGTCTGGTTCTTGAAATATATAGAGCTTTATGGTTGTTTTTTTTTCTTCTCTGTCCTCTGCCACAACTTCTCTTTCACATAGGTACATTATTTGGAAAAGGAATTCTCCATTAACAGTTGTTAATTGAATCTGGTGGACAGTTTTGTGGAGGGCAGTCTTGGCCATCAACATCTTTGGTGGACTTCTGTTGATTCTAGGAAAGAGAGCTGGGAAAATGATACAGAGAAGAAAAATGCAGGGGTTAAAGAAT
This sequence comes from Psittacula echo, assembly GCF_963264785.1. NCBI lineage: Eukaryota > Metazoa > Chordata > Aves > Psittaciformes > Psittacidae > Psittacula > Psittacula echo. Next base: position 92,802,249 of record NC_137742.1, on the reverse strand, counting down.
GTAAGTTCAGGGGAACCTTTGAGCATCAAATGCAGAAAAATCTTCCCAGAAATAACCTCAACCAAGAAGTGAGTTGGTTCCCACTGATAAAATTTTGGGATAGTGAGGTTTTCTATGATAGGGATCAGATGACCTGTGTTGTTGGAATGCTTCCATCCTCTCCTAAACCAGCCTTCAATATTCTGTAGCATCTATTTTCTGCTCTCATTTAGGCCAGTGGTGAAAATTCCTATGATTTAGAAAACAGCCTTTTATGTTTTTATTGCTAAGTTGGTGAGATATTGTGTCAGTTTGAGAAAAACCTGGCAATTATCGCACAAGACGTTTTTAAAGAATTAGCAATACGCAATTTTTGCAGATTGAAAAAGCATTGACTGTTTCAAATGAACTTGCTCTATAAGCTGAATTACTTTAATTCACTTGGAGATTCTTCAGGCTTCTTGGAGCAGTTGCAAGTGTTTAGTTTAAGGGTTCTTCAAAAAAGAAGTCCAGTCTTATTAGCACTTCCCTCTAACACAGTAGACTATGTCTTGTTTCCCAATAACTGCAGATTCTTAAGCTGCCAGGAAATATTTCCAGCAGATTTTGTAACAGAAAGAGTCCACTGGAGTTGTGAAATAAAGATACAGGAATATCTGACATCAGTTTTGGCCAGAGCATCCAGTTCTGTTTTTAACTGCACTAGGCTATTGCTAGTTACAGCAAAATGCATCAGTGCAAAATTATATGCTACATAGTAGGATGCAAAACTCTCATGTAGACAGTGCTGGTGCATGGTTCTTGCTACCGTACTCCAGGTGTATCCTTAGCTAACATCCCTGTGCTGATCTTGATACCTTGGCTTGCTCTTCTTTCTAGTGGTACTTTGAGGACTATTGGTGGAATGCAAGGAAGAGGAGGCATCACACGCATTTGTCTCTACTTCTCAGGTCAGAATAACTGATTTTATCATTGGGTGTCTTGGTTTACTGCTGACACTAATAGCACTGATATGAATCCCCTGCAGCTCTATTCAGTGATTATATCTGCCTGGCATCCAGGGGTCTTTGAAAGGCTTTTTGTGCTGCTTTCCAGCAGAGGAAATTTGCGAGAGGAAAAGCTTCCTGCTGCCAAGGGGTGGCAGGGCAAATTTAGCTTAGCAGCATACCTTAATTGAGTCTGCTGGTGCCTGCCATACATTAAAACTTCAAATTTGATCTGGTCAGCATTCTATGTGTTGCATAGGTGTTTTGAGTTTGGGTTTTTCCTGTCACAGGAACCGTCTCCACCAACAAAAGAAACAGCCTATGAGCCTAGTGACCTGTGACAACCTGGAACGCCAAATTGAAATGGGTGTGCTGGCAAGCGGCGAGCAGCTGAATCCTCAGGGCAGCTAAATCTGCTTCTGCTGCCTCTCTTTCTCCGCATTGTTGTTTCATTGGTTGTGTACAAATCTACACAGGGAGTAGAAAGTGATCTAGGTCTCTCTATCTCCCCTCTACATTTTTTTTTGTCTTACCTAATAAGCCACCCTCCCCCTTTTATTTTTGTGGTCAACTTACAAAGTTGATCACCAGCCATTCTGACTTGCTGTACAAGCAAGATGCAAAGTTTTGAAGTTCCATATTGTGTTGTGATTTGACTGTACCTGTCTAAACCACCCATGCCAGTATCAGAATATGACATGTCCTCATCAGGATGTGTGAAGCCTGGGGAACTTCTAGAGTGCTGTTTACCCAGACTAGACATTTATTTAGTCTTAAAATGCTGCTTGAATTTTTTTTTTGTACCTTGGTCTCGTCTAAGACCAGCATGCAACTTTTTACTAAACAGGTCATGGTGTCCAGAAACAGATGGAATTGGTGTATGAATATTTTAAAGCAGGCAGGAATGACCCCTATGAAGGGTAGGCTTGTACATGTTCACCCATTCTCTGGATGCTCAGGTTTGATGGGCAAGTGTTAGTGTGAAGTTTGCTTGTCAGTCCCATCTGGAAAGGCCTAGAAGTCTGAATCTAAAAACCAATATTCTCTAATGTCTTCCCCTCCCCCCTTTCCCCTTTAAACTCTACCTTTCAAGCAAAGGAAAGAAACTTGTCTTTTCCCTTGTTTTCATCTGTGTGACAACAATCTTAAGCAATCAAGCCATGCCAGTGGTGTAGGACATTATATGATAATATGTGGCACCATAGCCTAGCAATGGCCTTTTCCTTAGGTGTTCAGTCTTGCTGGGAATAGTGTCACATAGGAACTGCTGAAATGAGTCTGTCATCAGGAGATTTTTGCAGCCAGATTTTATTGCCTGAAACGGAGATATTTCATTTCTGAACCGATTTGTCTTTTTCTTAACCCTAAACATCTTAAGACCTTTCTGCAGGACTTGAAGCCCAATCTCATGCCAAAGAAGGGGGCGTTTTCATTTGTTTCTCTTCTCCCCTAAGGTCTCCTTCATTAACTTCAGCTGCCTGGGAGAATTGCTTTTGTGTTGGGGCTAGAAAATGATAATTTTTCAAGACTGTTTTAAAACATCAGATGGGAACAGAAGTTCACAAAAAGTATTTCTGCCTTTCTTTTTTTCTTTTTAACAAACTGTTTTGTAGCATATGCACCACTTAATATGGCATATGTTAACTTCAGTGTTTTAATTGATTAACAAAATAAATAGACATATATAATGGGAATAATCTGTCAGTGGCATCATGAGGCTCTAGCAAGGTGCATTCTTTCTTAAGCATGTACTTGTTTAGTAGGTTGGGGTTTTTTTGTTGTGTGTGATTTTAAAGAATTTGATACATTATCTACTGTACATTTTGTTTTCACCCTTCAAGATGTACTGTCTGGCAGCATGCAAATGAAAGATGGCTTTGCATAGAGTAGGGGAGAGGAAGGAATTAGGTGGAGTACTAAATACACAATGTGGAATATTGTCAATGTTCCCTGGTGACCTCGGGAACAGACTTTGACCAAGAAGAAGATAGATTATAATTAATAACTCAAAAAGTCCCAGTCAGCTGGGCTAGATTGCAAAAGGCATGGGATGGGGAGGAGCAGTCCTCAGGCTTATGTTGTTGTGAAGCAGAGTTTGGATTTATATCAATCTTTGTATGTATATTAGCCCTTGTTTTTCCAAGTAAGAGAAGGAAACTCTTTACTTGTTATTAAACAGAATTTTCTTCAGAGTTTTCTTAAGGGGTATGTTGCAAAAGCTGACTTCCATCAGCTGTTCTGTAAACTGTCAGCTGCTTCTTTGTCTTAGTAGAATTTTTGGTCTTTGATAGGCTCATGGGGAGCAAAGGAATGAAACCACTAAGGTTAAAGCAAGGAACTGTTGAGAACTGTTACTTGCCCACTTGCATAAGCTGAATTTCAGGTTATTAAATGTCTTTGTCATGTGGACTATTGGGTAGTCAAAAACAGGTTACAGCATGAGAACATCTCTTGCAGTACTTGAATTGCTCCTGTTAACATTCTTATTAACTCTAGCTTCATACTGAATTTTCTAAGTTCATTGGGTTTGAATGACTTGCTTGACATTGGGTTTGCTTTACTGTAACTCTGATTTTCATGAAAAAATTCAGCTCAGACAGCAATGTCAAATTCTCCTTCCCATCTCTAAGCAATCCTGTTTCTGTAGGTGAGCTTGAGGACTTTGAGATGCTCTGCAGGTGGGCCTCTCAAATCTGGGCATAACTCTTAAAGCACAACTGTTATTCTTAGTTACTGCTCTATGGACAGCTCTCCTGAGAGACACAGTCTAAACAACTTCTCTAAAATCAATCATTCCATCTAAAGTATTGCAAAAACATCTGTGACAGCCTTAGATTATTTTAGATTCAGTAGATAAGCACGGTTGTTTTTTAACTTGTACATAGGATGTAGGTTTTTTCACAGTTTTGATAACCTTCCTGCACATAGCAGTTAAGAGCTGAAAAACATATTTTTCATTAAAGCGTATCAGAAAAATATAAAAGCGTACATCCAGTAGGACAAAGGCTTTGGGGACCAGGACTCCTTGTTGCTACCCTCTGCATGAAGCTGACCTTGTCTGTATTCTATAATGGAAGTTACTTCATCACCCAGCCTTGGGCCTCTCCTGAGCAAATACTGTCAATCACACGGAACTGTGCCAAAAGGCATAGCAGCCCTGTCATGCAGATGACTGTCCACTGTAGACTCAAATGAGACCACCAACCTTTAACCCTAACAGAACTGAGAATTTGTTTTGTTTCAGAGTAGAGACAAGTACATAAGTCTACATCATGCTTTTGTTTTTCACATTAGCTGTTGGCATGTTTTCTAGGAATTACATACACTACTAAAAACAAAGGGAAAAAAGGAGGTTTTATTGGTTCTGTCTGTATTATGCAAACCCCAGTCACATTCAACCCTTGATATTTAGCTGACATATAATACAAGTGTCAAAGAAATTGCCTTTTATTTTTGCTTGGTTATTCTGACTTCATATGTAGTTTCATTTCTCATGCTGTGCTTAAAAATATGAGGGATATTTGTTACAGAAGTGTGATACCCCAAAGACTATATGAGGTACAAAGCTCTTCAAAGTTCAAGTTTCAGAGTAGGTAATGTTCCCAGATTAATGTGGGAAGTTTGCAAAGACCTTACTGCATAATGGTTTAGGATTTTGTTAATTTTTGCAGCAATTGTTTAGACTCAAATTGCCATTTTAATGTTTTCCCTTAACTACCTTCATCAGCCACAGATCATAGGACACTGAAAATCCTGGCTAACAAAGCTAGGAAAAAAATATTTAGCAGACAATGATCATAAGCAAATTTCAAAGACCCAGGCCAATTACAAGTCATATTCTCCTTCATTCAAAAATCAAAACAGTGTTTTACCTCTTCCGGGGACTTTCTGATCCTTCATTAGCATTCCAGATTTGCTGCAGCAAAAAAGCTCGTTTGAACCCACAGGAAAAATAGATTGATTTCTCAGAGTATGGTCCATTATCCTCCTTGTGCCCTCAAAGCCACATTTGGACAACAATTAGTGAGGTCTGCTGAGGTAACTGAGCTTTCATCCTGATGGTCATTTGACCATTAATCCTTGGTTGTTGTATGGTATAAACAGAAGATTTACTCGTCACTAGAAATCATCATTAGCCTGTGCATCATCTGACTCGGCCTGCTGAAGGATTTCATGCCCTCTGTATGCTAACACTGTTGCCAAATAGAAGGCCCAGCTGGGACTTTCAATATTGAAAGTTTCTACAAAAAAATTAGGGAAATCTAGGCACAGGTATTTTATGAGGCCAGATTGTAGTCCTTAAGTTCCAGAGAAACCTCAGTCCTTTATCCTAAGGTATAATTTTGTATGATGATTTTCCTTGTGAAAATTGAGTTCACTTTTCTGCAGTGAAACGTAAAATATAAATGACTATTTTAAGAAAGTCATAACAGAAATGTTGAAAAAAACTCTTATATTGTACTTCTCATGGTGGATTAAGAGTGTTTCTCATCAGAATCTCTGGCTCCTTTCAAAAGCCATGTTTCATAAAACTTATTTTTTAAATGTATGGGTTATGAGAATGGATGATAGTGACATGTTGCAAAGGCCAAACACAATGTAGGGCAGTGGTGCCTCAATAGAAAGTGTCAGTGTACGTTGGTGAAGATGTCAATTTATTGTACCATTGTAACAGCTAATAAATCCTCTTCATTTTGATGGTTTCTCAACTTGTGACTGTTTTCCTAGTTTTCAGATATCACACCCTAGTCCCTTTTCTAAAAGCCTTTTCCTGTGTAGAACTGTATTTTGCTATTGAAAGATTTCAATGTATTTGAACTGATTGCTGAAAGAGACATAATTCTTCTTTTAATAACGCAATTTACATATTCAATAATTTTAGACTTGCTTGCTAAAAGACAGTTTGAAAGTGTATTTATATGTTCTTTCCCTCACATTTTGAGATTCGCTTGTTTCCATTAACATGCCAATAAACTAAACCAAAATATAAGGCAATTTCTATATTTTTCTTATTTAGCAGATAGATTATGGTAAAGACCTTTATTTAAACTTCAGGACCTTAAAGGTATTTTGTGATTGATTTCTGATGGCTTTTGGTCCTAAGAAAGCGTTATGTGCTACCCCCTCCCAGAAATCTAGAGTGAATGTACAGCAAGAGTAATCAAGAAAGTGTAGTTTAATAATTGGTAAGAGTAAACAATACTCAAAGACACATTACATTTTAACAATCATCACTTGGACTTGTACCTCAAGTTTAATTTTAAAACATAGACTTTAACTTGATTTCTTGTAAATATTTTAATTAAATGCTAGCAGGTATATTTCCTATCACCAATAAACTTTGACTTCTTGTTGTAGGCAATACATAAAAGTACCATAATGGGATATCCTTTTATCTTTTTATGCCAGTTCTGCAGATCTTCTGATCATTTTTGTGCTTATTATGCACAATTTAGTTCCAACTTGGTTTGCAAATGAGCCACAAAGAAAGATTGATTTTTACAGATGTTTGCTATTCAATATTGGTTGATAAATGTTTTAGATGTGGTGTAGAGCTCATAATTAAGGCTTTACATTCCATAGACCAAAACTTCTTCACATTAAATATTTATTAGCTAATACGTACCACAATTGATGGTAGGTGTACTGCTATTGGTAACTTCCTATATATGTGTTGATCACTGAGATCAAGTTACTGTTTCTGCTTCCCTAGTTCCTTGAGTGCATGCAGGAGGAAGGTCTGTGTAAACTATTCACTTGTTACAGGAGATTGAACTTTAGTACAAATTCTCTATTGTATATGGATGGCTTGCAGGAGAACTGACATGGCTACGGCCTTTGGTTTTTCATTTTGATTGTTCCTGCTAGTTTTCTCCTTTTGTATAGAACTAACAGAAGGCTCATGCTTCAGCTCATGAGATTGAAAGAGATTTAAGTGGAGTAAAGGCTTCTTCATAGCCCTTGGCTAAGTGACCACTTAGAAATACTCCCTAAATGCAAGATGAAATCATACAAAATCAGTCATGTGAAATCTTCTTTCAGTGAAATCGTATCAGCTTAAAAATCAGATACTAATAAATTTTAACAGAAAAAGGATAAAAGAGATTATATCTGATGAACTGAATGCACACTATGAAGCCATTTTTAAAGATCTTGCAATAAAACGAGAGGACAAAAATGATAGGGTTCTATTTTCCTCCCTGTTTTACTTGCCTGACCCCTAGTTAGCTATGTCTTCATTAAAAGAACAAAACTCAGAATTTCACACTCATTTAGCACCAAGTTAAGTATCACTTAACCCCTTGGTACTGACCAAATGTATCCCCATTAAGGAGAGTTTTTGTTAGTACCATCCCAATTAAACAGCAGTCACAGCTATTCACTAGCATTATACCAAATTAGTTTCCTGGGAGGTATCTTAATAAAGCAACCATCCCAATTAAGCCTGTCCTCATTAGATGGAGGATACTGTATTACTGTTTTATTGTAATTGAAGAAAGGCTCATGGTCCCATTTCATATAGTTTAGCTACAGAATTATTAATAAACAACAGTCCCAACTAATATATTAGTGCTAACTCAGAATATAATAACATTGACCTATTAAATATGGCATTAGCATGTAGTCAGTGGCTTCTTGCTGTAGTTATCAGAGCCACTGGAAAACAGAAGGATTTTGTCTTCTTGTGATGTCCTTGTTCTTCTTTGTTGACATCATCACATTTAGTCTGTACAAAAGAAGTGTTGAAAAACATCGAAATTGCTGACTTAGGCTCCTTGGAGCTTTTGGAGGTGATGACTGTGATAAGCTGGAAATCTTCTGAGCTTATGGTGTTTGCAGTTTCCCAAATGTAATTCAGATACTTTGCTAGCTCAAATTTTTAGCTTTAGCTCCAGTTGTTTTCTAATACAATCCTGAAAGGGTGAATTTGGACAATCTCATCTTGGCCGTTTTGAGCACATATGCTAGAACTAAGTCTTTTTGGCTCAGCTGTAGCTTGAATCTAATGAAAATGACAGATAATGCAGAGCGCTGTTTGCCTGCCAAAAAAGAGGATATTTCCCATGAGATAGCACCTGGTGATGCAGAAATAGACACTATAGATTTGTGATTGGCTGGTACTTACCAGTATTCATATCTAGTCAGTATTATCAACCACACAAGATCACATCTAGGATAATAACAGCAACAATGGCATGCATAAAAAATTACTGCAGCAAAAAAGGGAAAAAATAGATCAATTATGTCAATTATATGGTAGCATTTTTTTCCCCTCACAGTTTCAACACTGAGAAAAGGTGGCATCTCTCTCTGATCTAATTATTCACATGCTTATTCATTTTTTTCTTTCACTTTTCTCCTTTTTTATACACATAAAGGATCTTCCCTTTAAAAAACACAGTGTAGATTCAAATGCACACATTCTGTATGTGACTTACATTTTAGCAGCTGAATAGTTGGCTTCTTGAAAATAAAAAAAACATAAAAAGATTCTTGTGTTGGCTTTCTCTAAAGGGATATATATTGAGATGACCTTACCTGAGAGCAAAAATGCCATCAGCCAGAAAACTGCCATAAATTAAACTGCTATTTAAGCCCTGTTTCTAGTAAAAGGGTCCAAATTTCCAAGGTGCTCCTAATGGGTCTCTGTTTGACAGTAATAGAGCTTTTCTCTGAGGGAGTATATTCACAAAAAAAAAAAAAAAAACAAAACCAAAAAAAAGAAAACAAACCCCCACACAAAACAAACCAAAAAACAAAAACCAAAACCCCCCAAACCCCAAAAAATCACAAACACAATGTCAGGGGAAAAATGAGCCTCCTTTTCTTAGGAACTGTTATATACAAACTCCGGACGGTTATGGAAACTACAGCTCTGTTGAATTTAGCTTACCTAAGGTGAGATAATGAACAAGGTGATTCTGAAAAAGAAATACAGAATCATTAAGCAGATCTGTAAATTTTATAATGAATCATTTCAATTAGATTCAGGCAGCAGCAGATGTTAACTCATTTTGGCACGCCCAAGCTTTGAGGTTCTTAGGCTGAATAACATTTTTTCTTTTTTTTTCTTTTTTTTTTTTTTTGTGGAAACTTGATAAATCTCACATTTAGAACAGTGCACAAAAAAAATATGTTATGTAAAACCAGAGCAAATGGGCCCTTCAGTTGCTGATTAATGGGTCAAGCCCCTCTTCTTATACTACGAAGAGGTTTTAATGTGAGAAAGTGATAATAGGTTCACAGAGACAACAAGCTGGGGCTTAATGCTGCTGGTGAACCCAACAGCAGTTCTCTGTTTTTTCTTGAGATTTCCTTACAGTAGCCCAGCTGTGCCATGGAGAAAAAGGCATTCCCACGTTTGGCACAGTCTTCGTATGTTTGCAAGCGTGGTACAGCATGTGCTGCTTTCCATGGATGTGTTGGGCAGTTGCTGGACTGTTGCATTCATGTGGTATGCTGAGAAGTTTTTTCTGTTAATGGAAAAGAGGGAACACATGCAATGTCCATCCATATGAGCATGGAATTTTTAGTGTTTGTATTTTAAAAGTCCTTGTATTAACCTAAACTGTGCCACTACAGGGGATTTAATAGTCTTCCCTCGTACAACTTTGCTTTCTGCTTAGACCACCTGGCTGGTCTAAGCTGTCTGATTTCTGTCTTACTCGCTTTTCACCTTGTCTGCTATCATGAGAAGGATGGTGTTTGGTTTACACTGAGCAGCTAAGCAGATGTCTCTGTGATGGCACTGTCTGCCTTTGTACTGGAAGGGAATTTCTGCTGGCTCATAGCGCTTCTTGAAAGAGCTGTCTCTTTAAGGACTTATCTCATATTTTCAGAAATTGACTGTGAAAATTCTAAGTAATGGTGTGACATGATCACACTCACTTTCCGTAGTTAATCCTTCACTAGGGGTCAGGCGCTTTCCCTGCTCAATGAGTCATTTGATTGTCATCTACCTTGCACAAAAAAACTACGAAGCCCCAAGCACTGTCTGGTAAGGATGACAGGCAGTCACAGTGCTGAGCTCTGTGCAGGAATAACTGAGTTAGAAAAAAGCTGCTGGCACTGTAATAAAGCGTTTAATGGACAGACAGCCTCTTTTACCTTCCTTGGGGTAACACTAAATCCCTTTTTATTGTAGTTTGCACAGATGTTAGTGAGTTATCCATTTCTCTAATCATACTAGAAGTTGGCACATCCATCTTAAGTAAGAAGACCAGCCCACTCTGTTTTTGAGAGTCCTTTTTCTAATAAACTTGTGTCAGTTTCAGGTCAGTTTCACCAATACAAATAAAATTCAAACAAATAAAAAGTATATTGTCTCATGATGAGATGTATGTAATTATGTCCCTTAGGTCAGTTTAAATTTACAGAGGGAGTTACACTGTGTATAACCCTTACTGCAATCTAGATTTTCCTCCTGCTTTAAAAAATAAACCAAAACCACTGCAATATTTAGCCAATATATTGTAGTTATATGGTATTCTCAGTTTTGGAGTTGAATGCTCTATATGATTCATTTTACTTTACAATTATTTGTATATAAATGCATCATTGTGTTCCATGAATGATATCTCCCCTCCTCCCTCTGATAAATTTTTGTGAATTGACTTCGCTTGTTTTGTTTATTTCTTCTACAAAGTGATGCTAACTGGTTCTGCAAATGCGGAGTATTTGTATTCTTTCTATCCTTTTGCCTGGTGCAAAAACAACTGCTTCCTCTCTTGAAGACTTTATTTCCCTTCAAGTGAATATTCCTAAATGCAACACTTTTGGTAATGAAAAGGAATAAAAGCTTTGGTTTGGGGCTGAGTGGAGAGAGAGAAAACCCCACGGCCTAGACCATACACGACAAGGTGCTACATGCTTCAACTGCTAGCGTGCTTACAAAGGTCAGCTAAAGTTCAGGAAGGGATAAATGATTGCTACTTTGAGGGGGTCCGTGGTAAGCCTTGTTCTTTTTCGCACTGAGTTGATGGGTTCACAGCGGTAGCTGAATTTTGATAGATTGGCAGACACTGAAAGGAAATGCTAAATCTACCACAGGGACTCTGACTAACTTCATTTTCTGGGGGCAAAGGGTAAAAGACAAGGGGTGCTGTTCAAGGGCAGGACATCATATGACCTGGTCAACAAAGCTACCAGTGTTGTTTGTTTGGATCCCTGCCTTGTTGTACCTGGCTTCGTAACAAAAGGCCCTACCAGCAGGGTGGGCTATCAAAATAAACATTAAAGGTTCAGGGGTTGATGCTCGTCCTTTGTGTATGTAAATTTACTGCTCTCTGGGGTCTCACTGTAAATGAGAAGGCCTGTCTCTGTTGTGTTTTCTGGTAAAATACTTTTAATAAATAAATCAAAGACTATGGAACATTAACTATTTCTAACCAAAATGGAAAAAGTATGCAGTTATTTCCTTTTAAAGCAGCTCCCATAGTTGACTATGAAAAAGAAAACCTCTCTCAGCTTCCAAGTACCTAGGGCAAGTTACACTGAAACTAAAACTAAAACAAAAATTGAACCTCCCAGGTTGGCTGTTGAATTTTACACCAAGCTGATGTGCTGAATCTATGTGACTTTTTATACAAGCCTTGACATAGATAACAGTAATTCAGTTGAAGAGCACATATAAGTGAGGTCAGTTTTAGGATGGGGTATGGACAATCTAGGCACATTTGACATCTAGATAATAAACACAATTGTAAAGACTTTATTCACGAACTGGGTAATTGTGCACACAAATGCTTAATTAAGTGCATTTGTCCGGGTCATTAAGTTGGTTGTATACACAGTTGTGAAAACTGTATGTTTCTACTTTTTTTGATTCTTTTTCATCATTGTGGTGATCTAACACATTCTAGAATGAATGAAAGAATTTCATTGCTTTAAGAGAATGGGGACTTTGAAATGTTTGCAAGGGAATCTGAGACCATGTGAAACCAGCTAACAGTTTAGATTTCATCAGAAACTCTAAACGCATCAGTGATTCCCCAGGTTTGCAAACCATATGGTGAACCTGAGCCTAACTTTCAATGACCATAATCTGATTTATAGTTTTCCACACATTTGGTCAAAACTGTGGGGTTTTTTTTTGTTCTTGTTTTTTCTGTGTGTTTTTTGGTTACCCCCCCCCCCCCCCAGACTTCAGAGGAAACTAGACAACCTTAAGTGATTTGACTGAGAGTTAGGTTTAGTCTGAAGTCACAACTCAGGAGTTGATGGCAGGTTGATACTTCCATAGCTTCTAAACTGCCCAGCCGTGGCACCAATACACTAAAATTAAAATTGGGAGTTTTACTGGCCAAATATTAAAACCGTGGGCTTCATCTTTGTTTATCTTCTAAGACGATTTGGGGAAGACTAGACTAATTTTTATTTTCTTGTTGTTGGTTAACAAAAGCAGAGCTCACAAGACCTCCAGGAATTTATCTCTGGACCAGTGTGGGTTAATTTAGTTTTGTCTCCATTCCTGGGAACTGGATATCATGCATTGCAGGGATATTTTATTTTATTTTATTTTATTTTATTTTATTTTATTTTATTTATTTTTCTAACAAGGAGCAGGTCCCAAAGCACTTTATCTTACCTGAAACAGATCTGAGAGAGCTTTCGTCAAATATCACACCCATTTTGCGTTAAGCAACCCAAGTCAGGACACACGAGAGGCAGTATCGTTTATTGGGATAAATGAGAGCTGGAAAAGATTAGTGGTGAGTCAGACTGAGTTCTACAAGAAGGACATAAATGACTCCATGAGGCTTGAAAGCAGGTTGCTTTTTCCTATTTCTTTCCAAAACAAGAGAAAGAGGGTGTTTTTAGTTGTTTCTTGTTTGTTTGCTTGTTTGTTTGTTCTGGTATTTTTGTTTTTTCTTTTTTTTTAACCTTTTTGAGATTTTATATATAACATTAGAGTCAAACACCAAACCTAAACAAAAAAAGGAAAGTGACTTTACACATCTGTACATCCTCGTATGCTGCAGGTTGAATTTCTGCTCCAAGCTGTTGATTGTAATGAATTTTAGATGGAAATTTTAAATAAATAATATAGGGGGAATTTCAGAGGTTATTCTAATTTGGCATATTTTGGTTTGTATTAATTTAAAATTAGAAACTGGGATGGAGTTGAATTGAACAAGCCTTTTGTACTGCCAGTTCAGCTGCTGTATTTATTGAGGTTGTTGATATGTGTGTGTTTGATTTCTGTTCTATGGAAATGCACTATGATCTACCATCTCAGTTTTATCTTTTTTATCAAGAAAACACATAAAGATTGACATATTTAATTGAAAGATGCTATACAGGATATAAACCCTGTTATGTGCAATGTAATCAGAGTTAAAATCTCCCATCATTACAAAATCGGCCTTCTTTAGTGAAAAGTATGATAAATAAATGATAGGTAGCACTGGATTAATCAAAAGCAATGGGTATTCTTGTCCAACTGAATTCTTCACAATCTTGTAGCTTAAGATGTGGTCTTGAATGATCGTTGGTTTGCTGCAGCATCCTGGAATGCATTTTCACATCTGTTTTTCCCCCTGATAAGTGCATCTTTCTTTTGATAAATACATCAGCTGTTAATTGCATGTCTTTGGGGAGGTGTATGTGGTCTTTCCACAGGCAGATGTGAGGAAGGTCTGTCTGCATTGTGAGCTAAGAACAGTGTGGATGTGAGTAGCGTTGAGGTCAAGTTGAGGTGTCTTGTTCAGTATTGTTGCTGTGCCCGACTCCTTGCAGTCTCTGGGCAAGGAGAGGTGCATGGGAGCTGACTGAGGCTTGCAAAACACCATGCAGACCTATCTTCAAAGAAGTAGTCAAACCTCTAAAACACCATTAATTCAATGGATGTAAGGGCAAACATCAGTATCAGAGCAACACAGGGATGGCCGTGACCTTCAAAGACTGTTGGAAAAATTATGCAAGTGGTCAACCCTTAGGACCCAAGAATAGATATTTCTGTGTCTCAAGACAAGCCACAGAGGAATGCAAGAGGAGTATGCAGGTTTCAGACCCCACAGTATATACACAAAATGACAGAGCTGCTGCTGTTTTCTCCTTAAGATGTACTCAGTGGCACTGAATGTCTTTTTCCTCATGTTCTCCACTTCCACTCATCCTGAGATTTTCCTTCAAATTTCTTTTCTCTGAGGGCCAGAGAGGAAAGGAGCTGATGCTTGATAGCATGGCAACCTTTTAGTTTATTTAAAATAGCTCATCTTTTAAACTATCATTCTGGTTTCAGCACCTCCCAATAAACAACACTTGCAAAGCAGTGAATTTTGTCTTGTCCTTAGAATTTTATAGACAGTCACAAGGCACTGAGCTTGATATTGCAAAAAGCAGCAGCATTTTTAGTATAAATGGATGCTTGGCTCTAGAACATGGGCACCACCTTCTAACAAAGGTACTTCCCTAACCACAGGTCCAAAGGTCAGGGTGTCTCTCCTTGCTTCCAATGCACTGATGGACAAGCATATCCTGACGTAGTCAGGTTTTCAGGCTTTATTATGCCCAGAGTATTTGTTCATTCCAAGAAGATTCAATACCGAACTGTGTGACTTTGATAAGCTCGATAAAAAGAAAGGTCTTGTGTTTGCTGGAAGAACAAATAGCAAGGCTTTCATAGCAATATGAATCCAAGCAGGAGAAAAAGACACCATCAGTTATGTTTGAGATCATTCAGAGGCAGGAATGTAACATCTCCCACCATTGTTACATTGCAGCCACTATAAACTTGAGGGGGCTTGCCAAGAGCACCCACAGGCATGTGAGAGTCGAAAATGTGTGTGTCAGTTATCCATGCTAAAGTCAAAAAAGTAGCTTGGCCCCAGTACTTTCAGCTGGCCTTGCTTAGAAACAAATCTCCTGCAATACAGGAAAGCTTTTGCAAATGGGTGTATTCTTCATAATCTTCACCTTCTTGCTATCTCAGCTGCAGTTTTCATGGGTGTAAGAGTGTGCATCTGCCTTGACTCTTTTTTTTTTTTTTCTTTCTCTTTATTTGAAGAGAGGAACACTTTGAAAATAGAGACCCTCATAGTTTGTCATGATGTAGGACTCTATGAAATCTTCAATTGGTCTTGAATCTATCTTTTAAAATGTGGTCTTATCAGAGAGAAAGAACAGCCTGATTGGGCCAGTGGATCAGGATGCCATCACACTATCCCTGCTGTTTTTCAGGTACAGTGTTGGGAGAAAATTGATATGGCTGAAAATAGATATGGCATACTCCTACTGAGCTTTAATTCTCTGTGTGACAGACATTTTGACTAATAACTGAGGAACATCTCCACATGCCCAATCAGGAAACCTAGTCTAAAATTGCTGACTATTTGGGTGCCCAGATTTGTTCATTGCAATGACAGCAAAATGTACAAAATACAGTATTGAAACAGATTGAGCAGATTGAATCATTATTTCATTGTTGCTTATTTAATAAGTGATTCTTTTGGGTTGTTTAATATTAAAATGTATTACAATTACAATTTCCTTGGGTACTGTCAATCTTTGAGTCAAACTGATATCCCTATTGATTGTTCTATTGCAAACATTAGAAACATCTTTACAAAAGGCTGTTGACTTTAGTCTAGGTTTTGTCTAGGATATTGATGGTCTCAAGACATTCAAATGCACTCAGAATCTGGTGTTCAAGTAGGCTTTGAGCATCATTTTCCAGCTCATCATAAGCTGTATTTTTATTCTCTGCCTACAGTATTTTCTGTAATTCAACAAAGGCCTTTATGGAAGGTTTGGAAATAGCTTAGGCAATCTTGAGGTCCATTGTTTGAGGACTCTGACCTCAATTTTTAACCTAGTGGGCCCAGTGCTATCTATTGCTACTAAATCCTGTTATCCTCCTGAATAGAAAAAAAAAATTAAAACTGAGAATTCCTTCCTTGCCTTACTGCCAGAGGAGAGCCTTCTGTAGCAAATTGACTTGTATCCACAAAAACAGTGTGGCAAGATACCGTATGTGGTAATTGTATGCACTGTTCAAAATATTTTAAATGAACTTGTTCTGACAAAGAAATAAGTTATGAAGTTAACTTTTATGTGTGTGTGAATAATTAAACTATTGTCACTACTCTAAATTATCATCTATTGTTAACTTACATCATTAAATCTTGCTTCTTTACTAAAGAATAATGAAAAATACACTTAATTAACAGTTATTGCAAGCTTGAGGCCATTGATAACACAGTTCTCAGACTGAATTTCACAAGTGTGTTTTGTATTTGACTTGAAATTGCTGCTTTATTCTAAAGCCCTGCACAGTGATGTGGGCATAACAAATTTTGTATCACAAGAACGAACTCCCTTAGTAAATTATGTCACTACTGGTTAAGATTAGGTTGCTACAAGCAAACAACTCAAGTGTTATTTATTTTCTTTCCAGTGCAGAGGGCGGAGTTATGGTTTGAGCCTGCTGGTTTAGTTGCTTTTAGCAAATTTATGAAAGGCTTTTGCTGTGTGCCAAATCTGACAAAATCCCACCCCCTTTGCCTCACAGCCTCCCTGTGCTAATCAATCAGGAGATTTGGGGGCTCTGTAACCATTCCCCAAGGAAAGTGACTCTGGCTAATTTCCTTGTTGTTTCGATTACAGAGGTGATCGGGCTTTTTTTCCTTGGATATTGTTAAAGAGGCTTGCCAGCCCTGTAAAGAATGTGCTGCATTCTTCAGATGAAATAAGGCCAATCAGTGGAATAATGAGGAAAGTAATATCTCCCTAGAGAGTCTGATTGGGTTTTCATCAAATCAGCCAACCTTTTCCAGTCATTTACACCAACGTTCACTCCATGCAGGGTGTTATGCTGTCTCAGATTCCTTCCTCCTTTAAAATCCCTTGTGATTATTACTGATAACTAAATAATTGGGATGAGGCAAATTTATGTATATTGTATATATTCTCCTTTTTAAAATTAATTATTTTGCTCTTATTTTTTTCACATATATATATTAAATGAGATTCCTACCCTGGAAGCTATTCCAAAGAAGAGAGGGATATACAAGAGCTGGAAGATTTATTCCTTTGTGACACTGAATGTCCTTTTATTTTTAATATGTGGGGTAGTCTCTCCTGAATGGAAGGTTACCTACTGCTAAGACTACAATTCCATGACAAGATGCCCAATTCTTGTTGTTAATTAGAGCTTGACACATTTATTTTTATTTATTCATTAATTTGCCTTTCCAAGATAAACCTCTAAAATGAGCCATTTAATTTATTGGAGAGTGAAGAGAACAATAGTTACCACGATTTGCCCTTATTTTACGTTCTTTTCTCTGTCAAAAGCACAACATTAAATGCATGAGGAACATTGAACTGCTGAAACAGAAACATGCTCTCTCTTTCATTTGCCTAGAATTCAAACTAAGAAAATGGTCATTTCAGGTTTGCCCATAGCTTATGCAGGTGGTTTTTTGCCTTACCTATGTACATCAATAATCTGTTCTAAAAAAATTTAAGTATTGCATTTCTGGGACAGATCCTCCCATGGTGTAAACCAGCTTGGTTCTTCTGGCACCAGTAGCTGTGCTGACTTAAGCTTTCTGAGCATTTCACCCAGCGTGAGTCCCTTCAGGTACGCAGGAACACAGGGCAAATTATTGGCTCACCGAGGCCACTGTTCGTACATCACTAACTAGCCCTTTCTTATAAATCCAGGACCTCTTGGTCATTGAATGAGAAATAAGCAGGAGCACAAAGGCTGCAGGACACTGCAGAGATGTGCTATTTAAGTGCATTTGCAGACTAAACGTTGCAGTCAGCCTGTGGCTGGCAGCTGCCTACATGGCTATGCAGTACCTAACATAAGGGGAATATTTGTTTTCCTCTGTGCTGGGTGTTGCTCTGGTTTGGAGCACAGAATAAAAGAAAGCTGATATCCTGCCCAAGTCATCTTCCTTCTATGTCTGGGAGAAGCTTCATTCATTTATGGCATCTTTGACAAGCTCCTGGACCACATCAGGCATGATCTGATTACATCACCAAAATTAATGTGGTCTTCGGATGTTTTACACAGCAAGCTGGTAGGCATTTATTTCCTGCAGCTGGGGGGGTAGGGTGGACATGTTTAGCATGTGAAAGTTTTCAAAATTAACTGAGTTCCATTCACACCAGTCCTCCCACACTGCTCAGCAAATGATTCAAAGCCTTCAGCGTGATTTCATCTGTGCAGACTCTAATCCACTTACTTAATGAAATACATAATTAACATATTATAATTGCAGTAAAGATGGTTTTGACAGAAATCATTTCCCGTATCTAATACCGTGGTAATTTAATCTGTTCCCCACTCCCTAACACGACCCTCCGTGATTAAGTTTCATAAGAATTTTTTTGATTGATTGATTCATCTGACGTGCCTGGGCCCTGCTAAAGGAGTGTCTGTCAGTTTACAGAGCTACGTGATGATGTGGCAGATGGTTGTGAAGAGGCTCTTTGCGTTGTCTCCCTGTGTGGTCTTTGTTTTATCTTTTTTTCCCCTAAATGCCCTGATAATCCAAATGCAGCAACCCTGATCCACTAAATCGTTACATGTTTTTATGTGCTGTCTTTTAGTTGTGTGTATAGTTATTAAACCAGGGAAGGCAGGATGTGTTGAACTAGGAGGTCTAAATCCTAATGCTGTCATTCACTTCCACAATGAAACAACCCACACAGATACTTTTTATTTGATTTTTCTTTCTGTTTGTTTTCAACACAATCTCTCTAGTCTGTCATTCACTCTCAGGCAGTTACTTGAGTTAAAAGGGCCGGTAAGCGAAGTTATACAGACCTTCTCAGCTAAATATCACTTGTTACCTGCAGGAATATATGGGGAACGTTATCAACCACTGGCTTTTCAAGTCAGACTCGAACGGCTGCTCTCTTGATATGGGTCATGACTCATGAGATAATATCCAGCAAAAGGTCTGTGCAAATGATTACTTCCTTTTCATAAACTGACCCCTCCCCCCCTTTTTTTTTTTTTTTTTTTTTTTTTTTCTCTGTTAGCCTCCATGAAACAGTCTCAGTGACATTGCCACATCCCAAGGTGGAGGGATGCTGGATATCTTCTACCTAGAGAAATCAAACCATTTGGCAACGTAAAGCATCCTTCTCTCACATTTATTCCTGTCCCTTAAACCACCTTGTGTTCTAATATGCCTTTTTCTATCTCTGGTTTCCTTCTTGTATTGTAGGAGTTCAACAAATACTGCTCATTCCTGTTCTGCATTTTCCTCTTGGACAGTGGCCTGCATGCAGCTAGCCAGTTCCCCAGCAGATCTGGTAAAAAGCAAGTAACTGTCTCTTTGGGACAGATGACATAAAGACAAAGATTTCATAGAATGATAGGATGGTTTGGGTTAGAAGAGACCTTAAAGCTCATCCAGTGTCAACTGCCTGCCATGGGCAGGGACACCGTCCACTAGACCAGGTTCCTTCAAGCCCCGTCCAAGCTGGCCGTGATTTGCCACTGTCAAGGCAGCCAGCCATTGTCAGAGCTGAGATTAGAGCTGATTGCTCAGCTTGCTAAACGCGACCGTCCTGTTACAGGCTTGGGTACTGGTGCATGCAAATTTTGTTATCCACAGTTAGGAGGTTCAAGTCTATCTCACGATGTGAGGCATGAGATAATGGCAGTGGAAGCTCAAGCTTCTCTTCATAGAACAAGGTACACCAGCACTGCCATCCAAGCTGTGGGGCAATCCTTTAGGGTCACATTTTGCTTTGCAGGGATACCAGTTTTGACACCAGTTGGTGCCAGACAATGTGACACTAAGAGCAGCACTGCAGGTCAATTCCCAGTCTGGCAGTGTGTGGGATGCTGACATTCATGGTTTATGGCTTACAAGCTGAGGTACACTGCAGGCACAGAGGCCGTGGTCAGCTTCTGTGTGCTGTCATGCCCCAGATGCTGGAAATGTTTTGAGTAGCAGTCTCTTGGCTCTGTTAGTCAAAAGGTGGATGAAAGTGGTGAAGTTGTGAAGAGTGAGCAAATCCTCCCTTCCTGTCAGCCTGAGTCTTAATTTGCTGCTTTCCCATAACTGAAAATACTCTCAGAGGGTCTGGTGGACAATGTTGCTTATGTGTCACAGGACAGAGACCTTGGTCTTAAAAAAATTGCTGGACACAGCTGCAAATTGCAGCATTTGTTCTGTTTTACACCTGGAATGTCCAAGTGGGTGTATTCACTGCCAAGGAGGGTAGAGACAGTAAAAAAATAACAGAAGATAATTTATTGCCTGTCTTTGCTTTGTTTGTTGTTGCACTTGATCATAAGTCAAAGGTGACTCAAGCTCCGGCCTCTGTGATGGTCGTAATGCACCAAAGGGACCAGAGGTAGAGCTGACCCACCTGTCCCGCTGCCCCACATCCTTCTGAACATTAGATCTTGGGCAAGTGCTTCTGACAGAAACCTTCATTTTCGAAAGGCTCAGTTATCTTCCTAGTAGGAGGGTACATGAATCATTTTTGATGATGTGAAGTTGCATTTAATTGTGTCGTCTTTCATAAACTGAGTACCAGTACTTGACAACATACTAGGTTTGTGGGATTTTGTTAGATGATGTGAAATGCAGTGTATTCACTCATTTCAGAGATGTTTTTAATGCTAATAGAGATATAGATGCCTAATTTTTGTTGGTGAGATAATGCATTAATTATGGTTTATTTATCTATCAGTTCTCACTGACCAATATAGTACTAGTGTGTTTGCATAAAAACTTATACCAAGATTATCTTGTAGTAAGTGAAGGCTTTCTGTGGTGCACCTAAGTCTGCCTCCCTTCCCACTGACAGATTGTAAGTGCACTGATCAACGAAAGCTCTGCTTTTCACTTCGAACTGTGAAACACTTACCTGGGAACAGCTTGAGTACAGAATGTGAGATGAATGAAGAAGCTTTTATGCAAAAGAAAACCAGAGATTTTGAAACAAACAAAAAATCAATACAAATGATCAGTTTGTTAATACACTGGCAAAAACCCAAAAGTGTGGATGATATGCCCACCCACTCCAGCCCCATAGCCAAATCTATACTGAGTTCAAGGAGGCCACGCAAAATGATGCACACCAGCTCCTACATCCCAGTCAGTGAACTCATTGAACTTGACTGAAATTCCTGTCGGAGCATTTTCTTTTTCCTATGAGTGTGAAGGGAGGGGGAGGCTCCTTTGTGAGTGGCAAGTGTACATGAACACCACCACATCAACTGCCAATATGTTATGAGGCCTTGGTAACAATCTGGAGTCTCTGGGGAGCTCTGCTGCAGTTCAAGTGAGTATCAGACAGAGAGAAAACAATTTCTGGTGCCAATAATGCAGCACAGATGAAAAATGTTTTAATATTTGAAGCTGCTTTATGGCAGAAGCAATGACAGTGATGGAGTCAATGTCAGCTTTTTTCCTTTAAATGTCATCTTTCGTCTATGAGTTTTTTCTGCTCTGGAGGCATGCAAGCCTGATGCTGACTGTTTGCAACCATTGATCATTGATTTTATTCTAAATGGAAAGCTTGCCAGAAGACTAGAAATTCCAGAATTTATTAGGATTTCTTTAAGAGGCACTTTAGCTCAACAGTTCTCATTACCGTCTTTACAATGTTACTTATTTTTCTTTTTATGTCACATGATTTGTAAAGGGTTAGTACTCAGAGAACAATATATGATTAAACCATTGTGCATGCTGGAGTTGCAAGCTTAGAGGGGAAAAAAAGGATTCTAAGGAGGGCTAAGCACATAGCCGAGTGTTAAACAACTAATATCTCTTCAGAACCAAAAGCTCTATTTTGAAAACTGTGGACATGATTTTTATTAAACAGCAGTTTTGATTAAATAAGGTCACTCTTAAATTAATAACTCTTAAATACATAAATAAAAGGGCTAAACCATCTTTATATTCTGACATTTAGTGCATAAACAACGTACTGTATGCACCAAATGTCAGAATATAATGAAAGTTTGTCTGGTCAAACTAATACTACAGATGACAAAAATGTCTTGGACTCTAATAGCTCTTCAATGTATTTATTTACAGTGACATTACTCTGAACATGCCAACCACGAGTGGTTTAAGGCTTTATTACACATTAACATTTAACATATTTGTGTGCTTATGTATAAGTGATTATTCTTCATTTGGTTAAAAAGAATCCATTTATGATTATACAGTGGGTTAAATGTTTTCAGTTTGTGATATGTTTCCATTGGCACAAGACTAGTTCAAACAGGTATGTTAACTCTTGGCTGACATGCCTGACATTCAAGCTTTATTACGGAGCAGTGTACCTAGGGAATGTGAATTATAGTGAGTATCAGCCTAGGCCTGCTGAAAGCATCATTCAGCCTAGTTGATTAGGGAATTTACTCTGGAGTTTGGGTCTGAAGATCCATCTACTGAAGTAATGCTGTTTATTTGTTTAGCCACAAATATGTTGCAGACCAGACAAAAGGGAAAATCACAGTGGAAAACTGACTGGTGGAATAGCAATGACCAGCGAAAAACAAAATCTTGCAGGGTAAAGGGCCAGTAGTAAAGTTTATTACCACTGTTTAGATAAAACCTATTCTGGCAAACCCTTTAATAAGCCATTGAGTGCAGCACTTGAAATGTAAAAGAAAACTTTCCAGAAAATAAAATTACCATCTGCAATGTTACCTTAGATGCTGTAAATGGAGTTTCTGGTGTAGTGGGGTCTACTGTACCCCACTGATCAAGTTGCTTTTAATGTTTATAGTAATGAAATGTCTTGATGTACAATGCCACATATAATACAACAGTTGTATTGCAACTGGGGTGGAGGGACAGCAGAATATTGTCTGCTTACATCAATGCTGTCTATTCTGCACAGTCCATATCCCCACATGATCATTCTCACGCTTGTAACAGGTGTGTTTCTGTGTCTGAAGCAGTGAAGCTCAGGTAATAAAAATGGTATATTTTCTCTTTAGTGCTGGATAACCTACGTTTACTTCTACATAGATTGCCACCAAAAGGGCTTGTTTAGAGTTGCTCTACATCCAATGATCTGTTATTTCTGGCAAGGTTTTAAGCATTCTCTGACTAGACCAGACTGGCTAAGCACAATAATTGGGACATACTGAATACTATCCAGCAATCATTTCTTGGGAATACCACTTAAAAGTCTGCTCCTAGGAAAATCTATATCCATAAAGTGCATCACCATTTCCATGAACCATTTGTGTGCTTCTGGAAGGTGAATCTTCCGCAATGTTCCATCAAGTCACCTTACAGCTTAAAATCCTAATGAACATTTGCAAAATAACCATGAATTTGACCTAACAGGAACACCTGGAAGCTCATCTGACAGTTTTGGTATCTGTTTGTGAACCAGGGAATCCTAAAAATTATATTTAAATATGAAGTTGTGCTCCCATGGCATAGAGATCCTCCTTATCATTATTAATTTGTGTTGCAGCAGAATCTAGAGGCTGAGTTGGATTTAAGGGTTTGATTGTGTTAGTGCTACACATATATATTACAGACATTTCTTGCACTTAGGAAACTTAGTTTCAAAAGAAAAAGTAGATTGCTGGTAAGTGGCAGTGGCAAGTGTGTTGAAAACACTGATATTAAAAAGGAAAGAATTCTGAGGGAACCCTGAAATTTTCTAGAGAAAATAATTTCAACTGAAAATCATTAAGTAGCTGTAGTAAGGATGTTATTCACTTAACACTGGGAATCAGTGACTTTAGCATTCCTGTGCTCAGCAACCCACAACTTTATGAATTTGTCCATTTTTCTTTACAAATATCCACCTACCATCAGTGAAATTAGTCGGTTCCTTCACTGTGAAGGTCTTAGCCATCCTCCTGCCAATCCTTGTTCAGGGAGCCCTAAGGGAACTACCAAGACTATTTTGAAGGTAAATCACCCATGCAGGAAAGGATTACAGGATCCTGGACCTGCTCAAAATCCTCAGGTAGATTAACATATGTCAGTGCTTGACAGGTTTGATAGTATGTTCAATGCACTGATGCCACCAGGACCATTCCTTAGAGCCCTTTTTGCTGAGAGACTGAAGAGCAGAGACTGCATTTTTAAGTCAGGGAGCAAAATGGTCTTTGGTGACTTCCAGTAGGGTAGCATCAAGTCTCCATTACCTTTTTGAGTGACCACATTAGCAGAAATAGAGAACAGTAGACAAGGGTATGTGCACACGTTTGCTCCATGAGGTCAGTCAAGATGCTGGTGCCATGCCCTACATCATCTATCTTGTCTTCCAGATGATGAAGAGATGGGGGTGCTGCCCAGTTTTTCATTTCTGATGGCACCAGGCTGGGACACTGCTTGTGATCACCCTGTCATAGTCTGCACATATGTGACTAAAGAGAAAAATTCAACTGCCAAGATATAAGATATGGAATTCCACATTAAAAAAAAAAAAAAAAAAAGCTATTAGACATTACATCTTTAATAAATGGCCTATATATTATGACATAATTTAATTTAATGCTCAACATGTATTATGGCTGCTATAAGTTTTACATTTATAGATTTTATAGTTTTGCTTCTATAAGACAACTACAATCTGTACCCTTTCCAGATAATTACAATAAAATGCTTCCATTCACATTTACAAGGTAAACTAAGGGTAAAGGCAAGTGAATTCTGACTCAGGTTTATGGCTTCACAGGCTGCTGAGATTGTCTAGTTTTATCATTCCCTGACGAAGGTGTCTTATGGGGTTGGGTTCTGGGGGACACCTGCCAGGCAGGGACCTTGTCCATTGCTAGGAGATCCAAGGGATTGCTGTTGAGGGATCATATTTTTGGGGATGGTTGGAGGGATATTGAGAAAATGAAAGGTGTTGTGAGTAAATATTCATTTACGCTGACTATAAAGGAGAGTACCAGACCTGAGTATGATAGGACTCGTTGGAAAACAGGAGAGGAAATCAGCTGTAAGAGATACAGATTGAGTGAGCAGGATGCAGTAGAATGCAGCTTTACATCTTAAATGACAGGTTCAAAAAGCATGTGTATATTTGAGAAAATTCAAAACAAGGTGAGAGAACAACAGACATGTTATAATGGGATTCATTTTCCTATTGTTGTAACAAAGTTTTTTCTCATTTCAAAATCCCTAAACTTCAAACAACCTTGTGACAATAAAAGCAAGTTTTCCGTTTAACAAAAATAGAACAGGATACTTAATGGACTTTCTCTGTTTATTAATTAACAAATTTCCCATATCTACATAAATCAGTTAAAAATAAACTACCATCTAGCTTTGATACCGTGTTTGTTTGAGGTTTCCCCAACATGTATATAAACTTGGACTGTAAGATTTTGAGGAGAGGCCAACAGCAAGTACTTGTGTTCCAGTAGAAATCTGTACTCTGGAACCCACGTTCATAATGACTACACTGGAGAGGAGTCATTCCTGATTTTCAGTAAACTCCAAGTGCAACAAAAAGAAATTTTTATTGAGCTTGTAGTCCTTCTTACACAGCAATCAAAAATGCCTTAAAGAGCTCAGATTTTTTCTGGAGTGCAGCTTGGTCAAATATTTTTATGATAATTTCCTAAATTTTCTGATTTTGTGAGGGTCTCTTTTTTTGAGGAGAGAAAATGTTACCTTTGCATGGTTCAGAGGTGATCAGTCCTTGTAGCAGCTCTGCCACTGTGATTCCAAAGAGGCAAATGTACACGTGAGTTTCTATTTGCACATACAATAAAACCAGGTCTGATTCCACATTCACATGGCAGCCCAAGTATGTTTGACAACCTGATTTTCAATGTCTTACAATGTGGTCCCAGGTCTGATAACCTTCTTCTGCAGATGCTGTCTTTAGATGTTTTTAATCGCAAGTCATTCCCTCTCTATTAACCAATCATATTTGCTAACTGGATTGCTTGTGAAGACCTCTTATTGTAATTAGCATGCTTCAGCTGAAGAGTAAACAAATATTCTAACAAACTACTACGACACAAGTTGATTTTCTATTCTCAATCACTAGCATTGTGGATACAGCAAATTTTGAATTAAACATCTCTCCAAGATTTAATAATCTCAGTCAAGAACATTCTAATTGAATTAAGGGACTAAAACTTTTATTTTTTGACAGAGAATGAATAAATCAATGAAAGGTGAATCTGGTTCAATGGAAAACTTTGTCCAGAGAAATAGTCTGGGAAATAATTAAAATTGCTTTGACTGACTGTGCTCAAAAGGAAGAGTAAATATTTTGTCAAGAGATACTAAACCATAATGTACTACACTACATTCAAACTATAGGAATAGGAAGATGTACCTTTCACCAGCACCAGACCTCTGTTCTGTCATTCCAGTGTTGAGCTGACAGATGTGAATGCTGGGTTATTTCAGGAACTACATTAGCAGCATTTTGGGAGGTCTAGATATTCTGAGGGATCTGGCTGATATGACCAGTGTACTGAGTTGGTGGTCTGCAGTTTTCTGGCTCTCCTATTAGTTACTCATTCACAATTACTGAAGCTGCAGTATACTACGTTTACTATCACCATTTGTTTCACTAGCAGAATAAATAGAACTGAATATCAATCCAGAGCAACAGATTTATGCATATAAAAACTGTATGACCAACATACTCAGATCACCTAAATAGCATCTGTCTGGCTCCTTTATTTTAAATTTATACCATGTTTTGAAACACATATGCACACACATGTATCTCTGTATGTCTAATCAGTTAAACTACCTGGGAAGTAGGTTTTGTGTAGTGAATATATTATGAAGAAATATAAGTTTATTGAAAATATCTATGTGACATCTGTAAAAAAATTTCAAGGTTAAAGTGGCTCAAGAATCCAATCTGCAGAAGCTCACTCATACGCTAGACAATATCTCTTCGTATTCTTTAAACCACTGCATGCAGGTCTCCTAACCGTTATAGTACCCTGGAGAGTGTGGAATGGCCAAAACATGAAACAGAACAAACCAAATGTACAGGAGACTGTTGCATTTGCATTGCAAAACACTGGCTTGCATTTGAAAATATTGGAATGATAGTTTGTCCTCTAAACAATGTCCAGCCTCCTTAACCTTTAAGCGTCATCTGCCTAAGCAGCTCTCAATGATTGTTTTTACAGATGAAGATTTGGCCCATAGGACTTAGGATACATCAGGTAATTGCGCTTGTTCCCAAAAGAGTAAATTAAAAAAACACCTTAAACCAAAATAAAAGACGTCTGATTTAGAAATGGTTTTATTTGGCTACAATGAAACATGAATGATAGATGAAGGGAGAGAAAAAAGAATATAACCTGGGGAAAGGAACAAAAGGCTAACAAAGATGACCACTTGCCAGAAGCATGCTGTGGAAATCTTTTCTTGGTCATGTCTAGGTGGAGGTAAATGGGAGAATGTTCTTTCAAACTCCATTCACGTTCATTTTAGCTCTATGTCAATCAGTGGTAAGATCTGCAGAATATGTGAAAACTTTCATATCTCCTTATCTTTTCCTGGTCTGCCTTCTCTTCCTCCAGGAAAGCAGTCAGCTATGAGATAACTGCTTGCAGACATCCACCTTTCAGATTGAATTCAGCATGAGAAGTATAGAATTCCTAATTTTCCCTCATTTTAGTAAGAGGAAACTCTCTTTTCCTTTTTTTTATTTCTTCTCACTGTGACTCCACCTACAGGTCAGATTTAATTTCTGATGTTTATTGCGTCAACCTCTTTAGTCCAAGATTTAATTTTAAACCTTGCATGTAAACCTCTTTGCAAGGCCATCACAATTTTATGTCACAAGTGCTGCAAGCCCCTCTGTAGCCCATTTAACACCCTTCACCCTCCAAGAAATCAAATGACACCAAAAAGAAGGTCTAAACAGGGGTTTCGAGATGTCATGTCATAAAAAGTGTCAATTTTAGTTTATAAAATGACACTATAGTGAAAAGAGAGGTTGTTCTTATGATATTTGTCCAAGGTTTTTGAAATGGTCAGCATTGTCCATGGAAATAATTTTGCATCTTCATGGCAGGAAGACGTCTTTGTTCTCTTGATAGAATTTGTGAAAAATTCAGCTTTCTCTCCTAGAACTGGTTTCACTGGCTTTGATTTCCCTGCTCATAGGATGGAAGGAAAATTACAGCAGGAAACAGAGACAATAATATTAAGTGTACAAAGGAAAAAAATGCTATAAATATTTTGGTTGAAACAGCAGAGACATTAAAGATAAAAGTTAAATGGAAATAAAGGCAGTCAGATGGTTATTATATGTTGCTATAAAATTCAAGTGCTGTTAGAAAAGGTAGATCAGGATTTGCTTTTAAAAAAATGACAGGCCTGTAAGAAGGCAATATCTTTGATTGATAGAGATTTTAATTGCTCTGATATTTATTGGAATGACAGCTATTAGGAACTGAAGCAGTGATAAGGGATTCTCTGAAGCTTGAGGGTATTTGGATAAACATCTCAAATTTGAATGCTTATCGGAAACTTATTAAAATTATTAAAACCTTGAATTTTTCATTTGGGCTCAAAGTCTTTGAAAAAAGGCTTGCTTGGAGAATTTCTTATGAAATGCTATAGATTCTGTTAGTGCCAACTTTTTCTCCTCTTGAGAAGTATGTGCAAGTTAGAATAGGCAGGAACTGCTGACATGTATATCTGCAGACATTATAGCGTTAAGGACAAAATTCATGTGGGTAAAACATGTTCCAGAAAAATGTGTAGCATTGGAATTAACAAATGGTGTTACTTCCCCTAGCAATTCAGGTTTTATTTTTAAGAGATCTAATCTGCACATGTGCTATTTTCCATCTATGGCAATTCTAGTTTTCAAAAAGTTAATTACTTGCTTTGGATATGTAATTGGAAAATTTAGTCCTGAATTATTAACAGTTCTGTTATGGATTCCTGACTTTTCTGTGGTCCAAAATGATTTTCAGAACTGCTGAGCATCTGCAAGCTGAACTAAAGAAAAGTCTGTTTCAGAGACTGGGGCATGTGAATGGTCCAAGCGTGATCATCACATTACAGCTTTGCAGATCTATGTGTCTTTTATTACCCTACCGAAATGAAACACAAATGGCAAAGTTAATAAAATAGCCATTCATTATCTTTCATGCATATTTCCTCTTTTTTAATGTTTTATTTAGTAATTTCCACTTTAAAAAGCAAGAGGGTAGAACTCTAGTACTATTTAACCTCATGACACCGGTCATACAAAGGTAGGATTTTTCTTTCTCTCTCTCCCCCTGCAAATGCTATCCCAGTTATGGGATAGTCATGACCATTTGTTATCATTAACTGAACCAGTTCCCTGGGAGATGTGCTAATAAAATGTCTACGTTATACATTGATTAAGTGCATATGTTATATACTGATGGTTGGATATAAAGTCTAAGTACAGGTACATTTGGCAAGAAACCTTTATATGAGTGCTTTTGAATTAGTGGGATGGTGTAACTTGAATTGTTGTTTCCAAAAGTACTGGAAAAGGATGATGTGAGGAAGCTGTATCTGGAGTGATACTGGCTAGGATTGGATCAGATCACAAATGAAATATAACTACACAACAGTAACACCCTGCTGCGTTGTGGAACAGAGTTTACAAGGCTAAGGATTTTTGAGAAGATGTGGTGAAAGCCTTGGGGGTGGGTTTTTTCAGTGTATGTATGGGTTGTGAATCAACAGTGCCATAAACTCACAGAAAAAAAAGAAAGCGTAAGAATCAAGGAAGTAGGACAGGTGGCTGTTGCATGAGTTTTGGAAGGAAATTGAGATTTTGGGGGAAAGAAAAGGGTGCCCTATATTCTAGGTGTAGATAGAAATGTGTTGGAATTAGCTGGGAGGTACTGAGAAGGGTAGGTTGAAAAAGTAAGCATTGACAAAAAGGCAGATTCCAGAGAGTTTCAAATATGCATATCTGCTTTGGAGATGTTATTTGCAACATTTTTCAATTCCTTCACATATTGTTTTCTCTTTGTCAATTTTTAACCATTCAGCTCTCTTCCCTACTGTACCCCTTGATGATTTCTCAGTATCTTTTCCTCATTCCCAATCTTTTCTTCTTCCTGTCCTCTTCCATTTAGTCTTTTCCTGTGGCACTCTATTCATTAATGCTTGCAGTGAAATGCTTCTGAAATGCTGCAGTAGAATAGCAGAGTATGTCTACTAAACACTGTGGTACAGAGCAGATGTCACCCAGTGTATTGCATACATACTATACTATTTCAGTCTCCTCGATATTTGGGAAATTATGTTATTTGGATTTTAATTCTAAACTCAGAACTGTAGCAGGCACCACAAGGATATATCAGCCAGTAACTAAGAATAAGAAAACAAGCTGCAGTGAAGAGTCAGTCTAAATGCTTCTGTATATCACACATCCTCTGGATTGTTAGCAAATTTCTCTTTGATAGCAACATGCTTTGTTTCCCACTGGCAATATTCCATGACATTTAAGGAGAATATCGGTGGTTTTCTTGCCTTTTTTTTTGGGGGGTGTGTGTGTGTGTTTCTTTTTTTTTAGATGGATTAATTCAGGTAAGCAAATTTCATTGAAATACTTAACAGATTGTCCATAAATCTGATATTCTTTGGAAGCTGCTAATTCTGAAGCTATCATAAACCCTTCACAAATGCAGAGACTTCAGTTAGCGTGTAACTCACTGAAGAGTAGAAAGTGAGACAGTTGCTTCTGACAAATCTTTCATTGATGTGTGTTTAACCATCAAAAGATGAACAAAGAGTCAGCATGTTTCATATAATACTGTTCTTATTTATTTTAATTCTTCTGGAAAAGTACTTGACATCTTTTTAGATTATTTCTTGGATTTACTTTTTGTTGCAATCAATCTTTATTCAACAAAATGTTCTCACCAAAACATTTTTAATAATGAAACAATTACGGGAGTAAATTTACATAACCAATGAATTTTTTCATTGTTTCTTTTTACTTTAGTATTCTTCTTTATTTCAGAGTAGCATCTGCTAGTCGGTGTGGATCAAAGAAAATAGTTTAGTTGAAACTGATTGAATTCCTTCATTAAGTCTTAAAGTTGAAAGAGTTTATTGGATAATTCTTCATAATTGGCAGTGACTGTAGTTCTGGGTTAAAGCACTGCACAGGTTAGACTGTTCCATCTAAAGTTCTACACCAGCTTTGGAGAAGTAAAAGTCAGGCTGCCTGCACAATATTGACCGTTCTTACCATCCACAAATGTGGTGCACCCCTTAATTTTTCAGGCCTATGTGACCATCCTAGAAGGAACAGGGGGCACTTATTGTCACATGTCTCTGTGAGAAGGGACCTCCTTGGTAATTCTTGCTGTGTTCACCGAAATAATCCTCTTTATTGGAGTAAATGAAGGGCCATCCCAAAGATGAGCTACATTTTGTTCTGCGATTTAACTGCAGAGAACAGGACATGGGCACTCCCACCAAAGCCCATCTCTGGGGCTGTTGTGCAGGCTGGCCCCTTGTGCTTGCACTGTCCAAACACTTTGTACCTCAGTGAACTCTAGGTAGCCATGAATGATCTCTGGAAAGTAGAGAGCACCACGCTGGGCCATGTAAACATGATCTCCAATGAAAGCCTAAATAAGGCTGCTTTGCTGGGTGGGTGGACCTTTAGCTGTGAGCTCTACTCAGATGCGTGGATTCAATCATTTTGGTATTGCTTTTCTGCATTGTTTGGGGACCTAACCTAGTTTCCTTCCAAATGAGTGGCACTTGTTTGTGATGCCAACATGATTAAACAACTCTTGTAACAAAGTGCACACACAAGTGCTATGTTTGGTGCTGTTCAGCAGCTTTCCCAGCTCCTATTTCAAATGTACTAAATGGCTGCAATAGATTTTCCCCAAAATTTCTCATCTTTATTCTAATCAGAAGACCTGAAAGAAGGCTGGTCGTGCACAGGTATGGGCTGCCCCACATATTTCGCAGCTGTCAGGATAAATTCCTGCTCATATTCTTTTAGATAGTTTTAGCTCTGATTCTTCTATTGAAGTGACTAGCAACTTCCTTCATGTTGTCCAAAATATTGGCATTTTGAAATAATCCAGATATGTGGGTGCAGCTAATGAGGAGAGTAAAACAGAAGAGGCAAACTTCAGAGCAAGATTAAAAATATACTATGGAAATAACCTGTCTAGGTTTTGACAGGTGAAATTTGAAGACAAATGATTTGTCTTTCAAGCAAAGGCATTTTTAAAAGAAAATTTAAATTTAATGCAGGAGGAAGAATTGTGCTGATCTGAAAGGAGGATTAACTGATATGATCTTGATTGTAGGGTCATTATATTGCTACCTTGGAAAAAATAAAACAAACAAAAAACGTTAAGAAGAGGTCAGGGCAGTGGCTTTTAGCAACTTAGCCCATGGAGGGAAAATATGTAATATAGAGAACTGCAGAATGTAGGAATTGCCTGGTTGTGGGAGATTTATGGGCTCTGTGGGGAACAGAAGGCCATGTTGTGTTTCCACCACAGTCCTGCCGTCCACAGGCCTGGGAAAGGGAGAACAGCCAGAACCAGCATTCCCCAGAAATGTTTCCTGAAACAAGGGCTGCAGTAAAAACTATCTGGTCTCTGGTTTGACTTAGCAATCAGGTCATGCTGGGGCTGTGACATTCCAGTCACTTCTGTAGCAAAAACTTATGTATGGAGAAAAAAAAAAAAAAAGTGTTGCTAGATTGATAAAATGTGCCCATCACATAATCTTGTAGCGCTGCTCCGACAGAAAAATGTATAACAATATGTACAATTTATTGATAAATGTCAGCCTAAATAGTCTGCTAGAGAAGGAGGGGAGAAGAAAGCTATACATTTCCCACAAGCACCCCCTCAGGCAACAGCTTGAGCAAATACAATACATGCGATGCAATAAACTAAGATTATGGGACTTCGCTGCAGACAAGTGTGGCCTTCACCGTAGGCTAAGTAGGCAGTCACCTCAGCACTATATTTAAAGGGGCACCGGAATAACAGAGATAACATGGTCATTCTGCAGCACTTCAGACCAACTCTTCTATGACTGTTTCAGTAACACTTGTCTTTTTGTCTGATAGGATCTTTCTGTCATTTTTATGTACAACCTAAGGACTTGCACATCTTTGACGTTGCTCACGTGCATGATTTTCATCAATGCAAGGGTGAGCCTTAGTGTGAGCTTGATTTACAGCAGAGCTGCTTCCTCTACTTGTAAGCCCCTTCAAGTTTGGCTGCCTGCTCTGGACTCTCCCTGTGGGGCTTGACCCTGGGCAGGTGCAAAGTTGGCTGCAGTTTCATGTACCCAACCCAAGATGTGTGGATGGGCTCATGGAGAGCCCCACTAGAGTTAGAGTGAACCATTTTCATTATAAGGGTGTTGAAGCCCTGGCACAGGTTGCCCAGAGAAGCTGTGGCTGCCCCATCCCTGGCAGTGTTCAAGGCCAGGTTGGATGGGTCTTGGAGCAACCTGCTCTAGTGGAAGGTGTCCCTGCTCATAGCAAGGGACTGGAACCGGATGAAATTTAAAGTCCCTTCCAACCTAAACCATTCTTTCTTTCTGTGATTTTGTCACAATGCTGCAGATCAACGAGATTCACTACAGGGAATGGAACATTAAGAAATCTTTCTGTCTTTCAGCAATGACAGAAGAACACATATGACAGAAGATGAGCTGAGGGAGTTTTCAGACAAAGAAAACAGCTGCAGTCTGAGTACAAATACCATTTTCACGGTGGGGGTGACAGAGTTTATGCTATTATCTTGGACCAGTTCAATTCTTTCCTGTTGCAAACTCTGTTTCGATAAGTAACAAAGTG
Source organism: Psittacula echo (assembly GCF_963264785.1). NCBI lineage: Eukaryota > Metazoa > Chordata > Aves > Psittaciformes > Psittacidae > Psittacula > Psittacula echo. Next base: position 92,768,536 of record NC_137742.1, on the reverse strand, counting down.
ACTGTGATCAGACTCTCCTTCCTGCAAGAAAACGTAATTTTAAGGCGACAAAATGACAATGTCTGGCCTGAATAGCGATTTGAAGAGGATACTCTAAGCTTACATTGTCAGATCTCTGCTGAAATAGAGACTTTCATACTGGTGGCACACATAAGCAGCCAAGTGCTAAATGAATATTTTCTTCTGTGTACATGAGAATTCTTGTCTTGTAAGTGAAAGAGCCTTCCAAAACCTGCATGAAATGGAGGCACGTCAAAGAGTTAGGAAACCATGTAGTTATTGGTATTTACAAGGCAGCTTAGATTTGGAAAATAATCAGAACATTTAGTCTTCATTAATATTAACATTTTGTTTTCAAATAAATACTCCTACCTGAGCATGTGAGATTTGGGGTGCTCTATAATAAGACAGGCAATAAATCCCTAAAAAAATATAAATAAGCTTTTCTCCCATACTACCAGAACCTAAGGAGACTTTGTCCATGTAGGCCTGTTAAAATACATATAAGCTGAGGTACTGTTTTTGATACTAAGCTGAGTACACAGAGAAGCATAAATCACTTTTTTACTCTTCACTGCTGTTTTCCTCAGTCAGTTTTCCCATAATGCCTTCGCAGAAGCTGACAGTTGGATGCAGCACAAGACCCTGCTGGACAACTGTCAGGTTTGTTGAAGGATATTAAAGAGAACTTGATCATGTGTCAGCTCTCTTCAAAATACACTCACATTGGAAAAGTGATATATCTGTCAAAGCAAGGACTTCAGCGTTTGGCAGAACAGGCCATTTTCACAAACAAAACTGTCCAATTACATTAGGGGGCATGAACTTCAGGTGTGTATGCCAGGGACAGAAAGATCTGCAGCCACACATCACACAGACTGTCTCCTTAAGCCATATGGTTTGATGTGGGCTGCATCTCAAGCATAGTTTCTTCATGCTTCATAGATTAGGAATTAATTTAAAATTATCAGAAACATAAATTGCTGCTTTGAACTTCTACATGAACTTTTTTTTTTTTATATGTATTTCACTGAAGGCTGCCAAGAATTCATTTTAGCAGAGAGGGAGAGAGAGTGGAAAATTTATCAAGTTTGATTAGATGATTAAGAACTAAGCTACAGAACAGAAATGCCTCTTTCTTGTTTTGTTTTTTAAATGCTTTTAGGAAGACTAGTGTGAGTTTTGATTAAACAGCATCATTGGTTAGGAAACAAATTGTGCCTGAGAGAATAACAGCAAAGCCTTTTTCTTGGAAATATGTTATAGTTGAGTTTAGGTCTTTCTTGGCTCACACAAAAATGCAGACATTTGGTGGGAGTGAGCTTTCAAGTTAAAACTGCTTGTATCACACACAATATCCTGTGTGTGGGGAACTGTTATATCTAAGTTCAAGAAAACCATCAAGATTCAGTGATGAGGATGGAAACTGTCTTGATCACATTGTTTATGCCAAAATGCTCATTTTTGTGTACAAGAAATTGCAGACTTCATCTGTGCATGGAGGTAAAACACTGCAGTAGAGCACAGTCAGAGAGAGTCTTTGACAGGCACAGTTTACAAAAGATGAGCTCAGTTTTGGGAGTAGTATTAGGGGTTCCTAAGGTGAATTTAGCTTTTTCGGGTTGCTTACAATTCTCTTACACAACTGTAAACGTTTATACAACGTTTTCATGTAATTAATATTCAGATTTCAGAATCGAAGAGTGAAAAACGTGACATTAAGACACAGTTTCTTACTCCAATGAAACATCTGGGCTAAATTTGATGCTGACTTTTACCTTGTGCAATCCCACCAAAGGCTGTTTATTAAAGTGACAGCTCTCAATATTTTTGTTTTCCTTTTCTTTCCCAATTCACAGAAGCAAAATCCCACTTCAATTAGATAACTGATTTATTTTGAATGAAAAGAGCAATTCTTTCTTCTCTGGGATAGAGAATTCCACATGCATGTTCTCAGTTCTAGGAGAGGAAAGTACATCTTTGCCCCCTGATTATTCTCTGCTTCCTTAGCCAAGTCCCCACTCAGGAACAGGAAAACTGATAGATAATTAAAGTTCTTTATGTTGTCAAATAACGAGATCTATTTGTACATACACAGGCACACACACAAATATGTATTTATGCATCTACATGTACCTGTGACAGGGGGATAGGACCTTTAAGGAGTAGGAATCTTTAAGGTCACTTCCAACCCAAACTACTCTGTGATTTTCTATGATTCTGTGTCCTCCCAGCTTGCTTCAATTTTCTCATTGGTAGGTCTTTCTCTGTTAGGAAAAATGTCCTTTTATTTCACTTTGCCTTCTCTTGCAAAAAAGATGTATTTTTACTGCAAGGTAATACACAGCTATGAATCTGTCTGCCTTTAAATCTTTGTGGAGACAAGTCTCAGGCAGGATTTCCATGAGTCATTTGGGCAAAACTGACAGTATGCCTCTAACAGCTGAGGGTTTGGGCTTACCAGCTACCCTGTGGTAACTACTAGAGGTTGTGAATTAGCCATACTGTGTGCTTACAGTGTAGGAGCCATAGAAGTTTTTTTGGTATCCTGGGCCGTGCATGCTGAACTAGATGAATGGCTCTATACCTTCTTTTTGAGTTTCTCTGCAAACTCAGAGAGATATTTCCACCCTTGCAGGATTAATTTTGTATTTTCAAAAGATTGTTTTTATTCATAGCTAGATTTGTCTTTTTTTTTGTGAGATCTCTGGCAAACAATAGAAGGAGCCCTCTGTTGTCTCCACCTATTCTTTTGTGTCATTGCCCTGATGGATGTAAGCCACATTTTGAGAAATAAGCACTATTCTGTGTTATTACATTTGTTTCAAAATCCTCATCTAAAAGTAGCTTAATTTCTGTAGAGTTGACATTATGATTGATAGGAATTTCCACATCACAGTCAGTAATCCTTAAGAAACTAAATACCTAAGTGGAAACAGTTGTAGCAAGGGCTTTTAACTGTATGTCCATGATAGCTGCACAGTAATGTGGTGACATGTCACCATGACAATGATGTGACATGTCACCTCATACAATGACATGTGACAGCCACAGAGCAACTCTGGCAGTACAGGATAAATCATACTTTGTGCGTAACTGTGATCAGCTCCCTGGCTCCAGATCCAACTCTGGTACAAATATAACATTTCAGATTTCTAATTAGCTCCAAATCTCACTGTAAGAAACAATCTTCATGGACAAACACAAGCAGTCATGTTCAGCTGTAAGCCAGAATTCCAGAAGAATTTATTACAGTGCATTCAGTGTCCAAGCAAACACACTGTGAGTCTCAGCTGCAAGTGTGGGCATAACAGTGGGCCAATTCAGCTTTATGAATTTTAGGGAGGCACTGGCTTTTGCCTGCCTGGCTTGTAGGGTGGGTGAAGCCATTTTGTGGCTATTAGCACTCATCTCTACAGTAACCTGGCGTTCATAAAAATGGGTTTAAAGGTTGCTGTCAGCTTGCTGAAGCTGATCCACTGCAGGAAAGGGATTCCACTCTACAGGTGATGGAAAGCCAGCCTGAATATGCCCACATCTGAAACGAGAAAAGAAGAACAACTCTTCATTCTGATGTAAAAACCTCACTTATATGCTATCAATGTAGATCATACTGCATGTATGAATAGCCCTATCAAGTTCTGGCATGCATATTTTGTTGGCATTAATGATACCATTGGCTATTCATAAATAACAGAACATACCTAAACTCGACTGGTAAACTTTTATGCCTCTTTTGCACTTTTTCTCCTCATCTTTCTATCAGTATAGGAATCATGACAATAGAGAACTCCACTGCCAGTACAATTTCAACTTCACAGTAACCTCAATTGATATAATGATTTGAGATATTCATGGTTGGTTATAGCTATGTCAGGCTTTTCACAAGCTTCAGTTAGTGGAGTAACCCCTCCAGCTGACAGGTGACTTGCTGTAAAACACAAGGGGATCTTAAATGTTAGTTCTCCTTCTGCTTTGTTCCATAATTTAATCTCCTAATCGGCATGCAGAGTATGTCCCCTTATTTAATGAGATGTGTGGTGACCTACACTGGGTTTTAGTGAAGATCTCAACAGATGTGATGTTCAGTTTCCAGCTCTAAAGGCTCACTAGAAGAGAGCTCAACAAGTGCTGAGAGAAGACAAAAAATTAAAGTTAAAGCAGTAAGATGTCATACCAAACTTGTGGTATAGACTTGCTCTCTTAGTCAGGTAAAAAGCCTTAAAGACCTTTAAATCTATCCAGCCTTATACCCTAGCTGGGCTGGGGTGAGGGGATAAGCTGGTCTGTCATCTGCAAAAGCTGAAAATTCAAATCTTTCCTTTTTCTTTAGATCGCATTCTGGGATTGCTTCCCGATAGAGCTGGTACAGATTTCCTTCAGACTAGTATCTCCACTAGAACTGGAATTTTATTTTTAAACCAGTACATAAGAATATCAGAACATGGGAGTCATTTTGGTCTCCTGGTTGAAAATTGACCACTGGATTCATAGTGGAGGGGAAGGGAGGGGAAGGAAGCTGTGTGCAAACAGCTATGTTGGTCCCATGCTAAAGGGAAAAGGGCTTTCATGCTCTCTCCTGACCTAAAGGGTCCCAACAAGGGTGTGAAATCCATGTACTATGTGCAAACTCTGTATTTGAAAGCAAAGGGATAACCCAAACTTTCAGGTGTGAACCTACAAAGCCAGGAACTGGCTACCTCCTAAAATGTAGCTAATGATCACTGCTGTGGAAGCTGAGAAAAATATGCTTGGTAAGCAAGTGCTCTAAAAAAGTCAAAGCATTAAGATGGTTTAATTGGCTTAATTTATTTTCTGTTACTTTAAAATATGCCTGTTTGAGCCTTGACATTACAGCACTTCAGAATGTTCCCTCTCTGATGTTGCATCAAAGCAGTGTTGAAGCAAGATGGGTTGTAGTTTAAAGTGGCAGCTCTAAAAATTACAGTTCTCCTCTTGCCCTCCTTAACTCCCAGCAGCGAAGTCCCAGCCCAGTTAGCAGACTGATTTATTTTACATAAAAATAGTAATCTCCCTTTTTGCTCCTCTCCTCCCAATTAGTGAATTCCATTACTGACATCTGCAATTACATCTGGATACTGTTTTATTTTCTCTCCATACCCCACCTTTAATGCGTAGCTGTTAAGTATCTGTTATATTTCACTGCAGAAGTGGGATGATGAATATTTCCTATATATAAATAATGTTCAATATCCTGCTTATGTCCTTTGGGGTAAAAGACATTATAAGTCACATTTTAAAACTACTTACGTGCTTTTCTCAAATCAGGCATTTAAATAACTTCAAAAATCTCTCATTTTGATATTGACTTTTATTTATTATTACATTGTCAGTTTCTATTCAGATTAATTTCTTTTATTCAGCAGAATAAAAATTCAGAGACCCAATTTGAATGAAGACTTCTACCCCTCAGTACATCCAAGATGAAGGCCGTTTCAGGCATGTTGGCATGACTATGACTAAGGAAGTATAGAGCCAGCCCTGATGGCAGCAACCAGAAGGACAGCATACAGTGGGATATCACTGAAATGGTAGGAGGTCAATAATTTCCTCTTTGCATTCCTGTGGTTTTATTGAGTGAAGGAAATTGCTTTGCCATGCTTCCCATCTTCCAAAGCTCATGAAAAAACTTAGAAATTTCAAAATTATTTGCAAAACCTGCCAATTTTTGGGTTTTTAATGAAGTGAGGGAATTTGCTTGCTGCTGTCTTCATGAGCTCTTGATCATCTTGGTTTGAGATCATCTTAAAAACCTAAACGTACACAAGTCTGTGGGACCTAACGAAATCCATCCACGGTCCTGAAGGAGCTGGTGAAGGAAGTTGCTAAGCCACTGGCCATCATATTGGAAAAATCATGGCAGTCAGGTGAAGTTCCCGATGACTGGAAGAAGGGAAATATAACCCCCATTTTCAAGAAGGGGAAAATAGATGATCCAGGGAATTACAGACCAGTCAGCCTCACCTCTGGGCCTGGCAAACTCTTGGAGCAGATTCACCTGGAAGGCACGCTAAGGCACAAAAACAAGGAGGTGGTTGGTGACACCAGCATGGCTTCACTAAGGGGAAATCCTGCCTGACCAATTTAGTGGCCTTCTATGATGTGGCTACGAAACTGATGGACAGGGGCAGAGCAGTTGATGTCATCTACCTGGACTTGTGCAAAGCCTTTGACAATGTTCCACACGACATTCTTGTCTGTAAATTGGAGAGACATCAATTTGATGGGTGGACCGCTCGGTGGATAAAGAACTGGCTGGGTGGCCACACGCAAAGAGTTGTGGTCAATGGCTGAATGTCCGGCTGGAGACCGGTAACGAGTGGTGTCCCTCAGGGATCGGTATTGGGACCGGTCTTGTTCAACATCTTTGTTGGTGACAGGGACAGTGGGATTGAATGCACCCTCAGCAAGTTTGCTGATGACACCAAGCTGTGTGGTTCGGTTGATACACTGGAGGGAAGGGATGCCACCCAGAGGGACCTCAGCACGCTTGTGAGGTGGGCTGATGCCAATCTGATGAAGTTTAACCATGCCAAGTGCAAGGTCCTACACCTGGGTCGGAGCAATCCCAGGCACAGCTACAGGTTGGGCAGAGAAGAGATTCAGAGCAGCCCTGCAGAGAAGGACTTGGGGGTGTTGGTCGATGAGAAAATGAACATGAGCCGGCTTCAGTGTGCGCTCGCAGCCCAGAAAGCCAACTGTATCCTGGGCTGCATCAAGAGAAGCATGACCAGCAGGTCGAAGGAGGTGATCCTGCCCCTCTACTCTGCTCTCGTGAGATCTCACTTGGAGTATTGTGTGCAGTTCTGGTGTCCTTAACTTAAAAAGGACATGGAACTGTTGGGACAAGTCCAGAGGAGGGCCACGAGGAGGATCAGGGGACTGGAGCACCTCCCGTATGAAGACAGGCTGAGAAAGTTGGGGCTGTTGAGCCTGGAGAAGAGAAGGCTGTGTGGAGACCTCATAGCAGCCTTCCAGTATCTGAAGGGGGCCTACAAGGATGCTGGGGAGGGAATATTCATCAGGGGCTGTAGTGACAGGACAAGAGGTAACAGGTTCAAACTTAAACAGGGGAAGTTTAGATTGGATATAAGGAAGAAATTCTTTACTGAGAGGGTGGTGAGGCACGGGAATGGGTTGCCCAGGGAGGTTATGAATGCTCCATCCTTGGCGGTGTTCAAGGCGAGGTTGGATGAGGCCTTGGGTGACATGGTTTAGTGTGGGGTGTCCCTGCCCATGGCAGGGGGGTTGGAACTAGATGATCTTAAGGTCCTTTCCAACCCTAACTATTCTATGATTCTATGATTCTATCAGTACATCCTTGTGTTTGTAACTGGGCCATCTGTGTATCTAGTTTCTGATGGCGGGGGCAGAGGTCTGCCACCCCAAAGGAGTGTGTAGAGGGAGGACAGGGACAAGACCAGTCCTAATTTTGTGCTATGTGCTGCCAGAGACTGAGGCCTGAATGTGCCTTGTGAAGAGACTATGCTTTGCCAGGACAATGTTTTCTTGTTCTCCTCCCGTAAAGTCCAAGTAGTTTCCCATCTTTGTTTATATAAAAGCATAGCTGGACCTTAGACTAAAGCAGGGGTGAAACCATTTTTCTTGTCCTGGTTTCTAATAAGCTCAGGTCAGCTTGAGAAAAACTCCCTTGAAGACCCTATAGACTGGAAAAGCGTCACATTTCATGTTTGCTGAAAAACTCTGTCACCCCCTCATGATCAAAACGACATTGAAGATATGAATGGGGTCATCCAACTTTCCAAAAGTTTTGGAAGAGAGAGTGGAAATGCCTTTCCTCTTCAGAGGACACTTAGAAGTGGAAAGGTAGAGAGCAGCAACTTCTGGAATCACTTCAGTGTGGAGATGGTGTTTCAGGAACATGAGATGAGGGATTCAGAGCTGAAGAAGTACTGGTTGAAATGTTTTTGCATCCCCAGAGAGAGAGGCAGGATAGAGGGAGAGAGAGAAAAAGGGAAAGAGTCATTATAACAAAACCATGTGATCTTTGTCTAGTACTGAGCTGAAAGTTTTGCTCAGCATTAATCATACTAGAAACAGATTTTAATCCCCCTGTATTGCAGATTTCAGGAAAAAGGGCATTGAGAAAGAAGAAAAATGCAAAGAAACTTGACTGAGGTATTTAATGCTGTGAGTATGTAGTGAAAACCCATCACTTCATCCTTCTCATGTTAAGTCCTAATATAGCAAAAACTTGTCGCTCACTCAAATTAACGACAGATACATTTGGGACAAATGAGAGGATAACTTTCTTCAGCCAGCATGTTCCCAGCATCTGAAATCTACCACAGCTGGTCATAAGGACCACTAAAGTAACTGGAAAAACTGCAGAAGTTTATGTCCAAATGCCATCTCCTATAGTTATATTTGCTAAAACGATTTAATCACAGCTTCTATTCAGAGTCCGCAGTGATCTTTGGACTAACTGGGAAAGATTTTGGTTCTGTGCGTGCTTTGGAGCACTCAAAGATACTAAGAGAAAATCTGAGAACAGTAAGACTGTCTGCCATCCCAAGATGTCCAAGATGGCAGACAGTCTTATTGTTCTCAGATTTTCCCATAGTTTTGTTATTTTTGTGGCTTGTTGAGATCATCCTTGTATACATATTTTCCTTTTGTAAACCTTTTTTTTTTTTTTAATAAAAAAGATGCCTGAGATTTGCTGTTAAACTTCCATGTGTCAGAAAGTTTTTTGCTCCATGCTGCAAACAGTTGCATGAAAATTGAACGTAAGATGCTAAAGATCGATGGGCACAACTGATTGCTGTTCCAAATGAAAGCACCAAGCACTAAGACACTGAGAAATCAAACTGATGACCTGTAAAAAATAAGTTCCAATTAAGAAATATCAGGTTGATAGAAATTCCTGAAAGCAAAGAGACAATGGAAAATGAAATACTTTTGAGAGTGAATGATGAAGTTGTTGGTTATTGGTAATTTTTAATTCATTTTACAGTCTGTTATAGCATATCAGATCTATGGAGGATAAGATAAAGGTCTGTACGGTTGCCAGGGATGTATCAGTGCTTAGGTGATTAGTGAAAGTTTGTGTTTGTACTATGGCTCTTCTGCATAGGCAAATACTGGGTATTTATGCATTCTCCTTCACCAATTGCACCCCCGCAAAGGAATATCTTTGGGCATACATGGAAATCATTCTGCGTGTTCTTATAGAAAACATTTCATTCACGTCTACTTCAGTAGCAGTCTAGTTTATCTAGGACATCTGGTTGGGATACTGTACAATTGAGAGTATTGTTTTATACAGAATCTCTGAGGGGAACTTATGGACCTGTTTTGGTGCCTTGTTTCAAGAACCTGACCTTGCAGGCACTTACTGACATAAATGGTAAGTATTAAAGTAGAGCTTTTTGCATGACTAAAGCTCAAGTAAGAAGCTATTTCAAGGGCTGAGCTCTCAGTTTATTAAGTCTTTGGTAGACTCATACCTCTTCTTTATTCTAGGCATGCTGTGGGCCTTCTAAAAACCAGACTATGACCCACATTTTCAAAACCAGTGGCTGTGTCAGTGCACACTCAAGACTTTGTCTCTTTGTGTGCTTATAAGAATTGCAGGAGCAAAAACCTGAGGGTGTAGAGATAAGTAAGCAAACCTGGCTTTCCTTTGATGCCTCTCTGTTTTTTTACTTGCCTTTCTTCTGATGCACTGCTTGTCCCTCCAGGTGTACCACTACAGCAGAAAGACTGTGCTAAATCAGACCTTGATGACTTCTGGAGAAGACGTGTATCTGAATTTTACTCTCCAGAATGGTTTAAGAGGAATACAAATTGAAGACAAGTTGTTTTATTCCAATATGGATTTTCATTTGATTTTTACTGTATGTTTTCAAAAAGAACTGTCAGTGTGTTTGTTCAACTGAGTATATATAATGTTATAATTGTTTTGTTTAGTACTATAAATATTATGTGTGATTAATCTTGTTCATGCTGAAAAGGTATTTGAGTTTCTTACCAGACAGTATATATTTAAAATTTGCTTTATTTATGTGGAGAAAATGACAAATACCGTAGCTGAGAGAACATTAAAAATGAAAGCAATGCACTAAAAAGCTCTAGGTGGGAAAATGGGGAACGGTGCTGCTGTGCTTTGGGTTGGGGTGACACTGTGTCATGGAGGGTCAGAGCTGAAGATTGCTGGAAACTGTCACATCCAACCTATGATAACAGAGAAACTGGAAGGAGCCAGATGAGCAGGATGTGACCCTAAAAGCTAAGGAGAATAAGCCAGAGAGCCTGGAGGAAGTGTCTTCCCCAGAGTTTAAATCTTTTGTAAATAGCTTGTTCCATCACAAGTACTGATATCATGACCCTGAGCTATTGAAGTTGCTGCTTTCAAGAGATCCTGGAGGCTCCATTAATACTGCTAGATCATTCACACAGGATGACATGATATTCCTTTCCTTTCCTTTTTTCTTGTACTTCCTGAACAGTGTGCACTTAGAAAAAAAAAACACCAAAAAAAAAAATAAAAAAAAAAATAAAAAAAAAAATCACCCAACCAGCCTTCTCCAAGAGTGCATCTTTTTAAAATGTAATAATAAATTGCACCCATTAGGGTTAAAATAAACACAGCTACAGCTCTGCCATACTTTTGGGAAACACCGCTGTTCTATTTTATTTTAATACAGCAGGACTGTTTTGCTCTCACTCCACACCAGCCTCACAAATCACTAGTGCAGTACTCACTAACTTGTCTGTATTATGTTCATTTTCTGGGTGGCAATAAATATTAGAATAAAATAAACTAAAGACTGCTGGCTGGGGCTCTGTTAGCTATCTTTATGGTTTCCACGGCAGCTGAATGACAGCTCAGGCTGGAAGCAAGCGGCCCCTTTTCACCAAGTAAATTTAGCCTTGGGAAGGATGAACATCTTCTAACTCTTGAGCTGTAATGGTTGATGCCAGTCAGTAAATCAGTCAGATTTTAATTATCGGACACATGACAGGGAGCAGTGACAGGCGGCAGTCCACTGGAGAGCATTCCTTCAAAGCAGCTTTAAAAACAGAACAGCAGTTGAAGAGGAAAACCAAGTGAACAGAACACAGTCACAGATGAATTGCAGGACATTAATAGCATGATGGAATTCCCTTCCTAATAATTTTAACTGCTTCGTGGCCACAGCCTTCTAGACCCCATATATCTAATGCAGCTTTATTGGGAACTTGTTTTTTCTAAGCCCCCTTTATGCAGACCTGTGGTTTTTAATAGAGTTTCACACAGTTACTTGCATAAGCAGCTGTTTGGTGCAAAGAAAGCAGTGACAGATTTATAATGCAGCAAAACCTGCTAATTGGATAGATGAAATTGCATTTCTGACAGTGGCCCCTCTATGAAAATTGGTAACATACCTCACAATGATTTGCATATGTAAGAACTTGATTATTTATTATATTTTGCCTTTTATGTTAATCCTATGATTAATTCTTGTGTAATTACCTACAAACACCTCCCTGGAAGCCTCTTTAGATAATAAGGGCTTGGTGGTTAGTGAAAGGTTATGGGAATTTTTGCAAAATCTATTTAGAGAATTCTCAGGATATTTAGAAACACTTTATAATTTCAATGTGTATTTGGGGGAAACTGGGGAATTACTAAATATTAGCTAGATTTTTTTTTAAAGTGCTATTAAAAGAATGAAAGTCATCTTTGGAAATTATCACTGTGTTAATAAAAAGCTTAAGAGAAAATGTAGTAGTAATAATAAAAATAACAATATCAACAACAACAACAACAACAAAGCTCTTAGCTATTCAAAATATATTAATGTGCTACCTTTCCAAGTGGGCAAATTGCCATTATTTGTTAATTGCAATATGTGAAAAAGAAGCTGAAGTGTAGCCTTAAACTGTTCTGCTGCTTCTCTTGCACTGGTTTAAGTTCATTGTTTAGACTCCCATACTAGAATCAAGAGGAAGCCTTTGATGAAGCTTGGTCATATGGGATGCTGAACAACCTGTCACATTATAGCTATGTTGGTGTAGTGCTCAGGGCATCACACATGCAGGACTTAGGCTCTGCTTAGAAAACATGAAGTTGTGAAAACAAAAATGATGTTTGACTTAATCTTAGTGAAGACCAATAATTACTCAATCAGTAACCCCCAGTCAGATACAAATAGGCCATGCTTTAGAATTGGACCTCTCTTTTCTACGAAAATTAATATCTTTCCTACTGTCACAGAAATCACCCAGCATCTGTAAATGAATCCCTTTTCCCAGTGGGAATCATACTGTGCACTTGAACTCTGATTTGTTTTTGATGTTCTAGGCTTCAAAAATAATTTTAATTTAAAGGCTTCTACAGGAAGAGCTTTATAATAGGAATGCAGGTTTCCAACAGATACATAACTGCTCAGCATTGTTGGAGTTTCTGGGTAATCACCTTCACAAAGTTAAAAAGCTTCATTTTTATTATTTGTTTTATAAAAAGAAATCTGTACATTGTCAAATGTTCAGGTTTCCTTGTTTTGTTTCTGAAAGAAACAGAGGAAAGGAAAACACCACTTTCTTTTTTTTTTTTTTTTTTTTTTTTTTTATGCCTTTATTTTCCAATCAGGTAATTCAAACATCCTCCCCAGCTGACAGGAACAGAGATTTAACCAGTACCTGCCCAAAACAGGCTTCTCAAGTACTTGTCAGCTTCCGGTTGTCCATGGTTCTTAAAGCATGGAACATGCAATTAGTATTGTTTAAATAAATCATGGTCAAGGATTGGAGCCTGCTGGGCAGGACTGTCTTGCATGTTATGGTCATAAGAGAATAACTCTGCATTCATGGGAGTGCTGTTTTCCCATTCAAAGTTGCTGAAAAAAAAACATGAAGTGCAGTAACACAGGATAAACCCTTTGCTCTGGCTCTGTACCTGACTTTCAGCTGCTAAACTGCACTGGAAAACAGAAATACATTAAATACTTCTTAAATGCTCCTTTCCCAGGAAAACAATTACTGAAATTGCTGCAGTGCCCTTTTTCTTTTTCTGGCTGTAGCTGGAAAGGGATGAAGGTGTGCGTGCTTGGGAAGAGCAAGTCATCCTGCTGATGGGGAATGTGGAGGCACTGTTCCCGAGACAAAACCTGGGAAGTATGGCTTACTGTAAGGGCATTTGTGAACGTGTAGAGAATGATTCATGCCTCATTTTATGCCGTGTGTACATAAGGATGTAGTATTTAAGATCCATGATAGTAAAACATAGAGCAGAATCTGGACCTTGTGTGTTCAATTCACTAGAGGATATTCATCTAATCAGGATGAGCTCTTTTATTATGTTGTTCAGATGTATAAAGCAGATTATTCAGGTGACTTAAATAGTAAGCTGTAATTTCTACAGAAAACAGAGATTTGTAAGTAGGCAGCAATATATGTCAGTGTTTTACTGTGATTATTAAATGTTACAGGAAATGCATCGCATTATCTATACCTTTTGTGTTTTTTTATTTCTGTGTGAACAAGAGGATGTTATGGATGCAGAAAAAGAAAGAAATCATCCAGCACTGAGTTTGGTGTAAAAACACCACACTTTTTACAAGGCAACACCTTCTGGCTAGGGCAAAATAACCCAGACAAAGAAATAGCACTTTCAGAAAGGTGGGAAGGTAATGAAACAATAGAAAACAGATGAATTAAGTCTTTTGCTAGCGTAAGTCTATATAGCTTCATCGGGATGTAAACAAGATTCTTTTCCAGAATTTTGCAGATTTTGAGAGAGAAAAAACAGTGGAACTATGAGAAGATTCCATATATTATTGGAAGATTATGACATCCAGAAAAGATAGCTTGCTTTACCTAAGATTTAATATTGAGGAAATTTCATGTGGATTTCTAAGGGAAACACACTACAGTGAATGGAAAAGTGATATTATTCACTAATACCAGATAAAAGATAAATTATGTCTTACCAAATGTGACAACCAAGTCCTCTCATTATAGGCAGTATTTTCACAGTAATATTTTCCTATTCCTGTGGTTTTACTTGACAGTGAAATATATAATCATACACTCGAGCATTCAAAGAACCTGCTTATGATTTGCTGCTCCTCATCTGTGCAAAAAGAAGGGTTTCTGGGAGTCTTCTCCTCTTGCAGTATTTTGCAATAGATAAGGAGAGAGAAACATGGGAAATCTAAGATTAAGCCTCTAATTTAAACTTAATGTGCCTAACTGCCAAATTTGAAATAAGAGTCTGAGATTTCCAGGCAAGGTTTGGTTTAGAAATAGGGTCCAGGAACAATATCTGAATACAGATTTAGATCTGAGCCTCTTTCAGATATCAGTCAGATATTCAGATATTGATCTGTTTGAAAATGTTCTGGACAGGGAAGAGGAGATGGTTACAGTGGCTCTGAACTGCCCTATTGCCTATTGGAAACCACAGTGTGACAGCCACTGCCTGTGACAGGGATCTCAAGCTGGTTATCCTGATCTTCATCCATCCCATTGTTCAATGCAGACTCAGAAAAAATGCTACCAGTTTCATAAGGATTTGCAGCCACTTTGTACTGTGCAAGCAAATGCTCAAGGCTCATAGTAAAGGAGATCAGGAGCCATGTCTGGTTAAAATATATTTCCAGTGCTGTCATTCAGGTTGTTTACCTTATCCTTGTCCTCTGCATCTCTAGCTCTTAAAATGTGATGTTGGGCTTGAAGTGAGTATGTAAGTTTCAATTAACTAAGTCTAATTACAGTCTTTGAAAGGTAGAATCTCTCTTCACCCACCACTAACATGCACCTGCTCTTTTAGTAGTGAACAACAATGCTACCAAACAGTTTTGGGCAGGAAATAAACACTGTCCCAGGCAGATGAAAGTGTAGGTAGAGAGAGAGGAGCTGGAAAGTGTCTAGAAGGCTGCTGCACAGAAAGAACAGCTAGGAACTCTGGTTTACATCTTATCTGAAGGCTGAGTCTGTTACCATCACAGTTCTTCTCTTCATACCATGCTTAGTCTTATTGGTCCATAAAAGAAACCGGAGACATCTTGAATCACTCTCTGTGCTTGCTGTGGCACCCCAGTGATTTTTGGAGATATTTTGTTCAGACATAGACTGGACACTATCCTGCTTCAGTCTGAATTCTTATGAAGTCTTAAGATTTTAAAAATCATCTTGGCAGACAAGAAAGAAAAAAAAAAAGAGCAACTGAAACTGAAAATTTCAAGTCTCATTGCCATCCTCAACCACCCCAGTTCCAAAAGTTTCACCTAACCCTAGGCTTATCAAATCAAAACCTTTTTGTTACCAGGGTACTCTACAGCGTTGGAAAGGATGAATTATCTGTGAGGGTGCATTTAATTGGGGGACCTTCTTAACAAATCTGAGCTCAGTATTAGTTCCTTCGAAAACTTTTCTGGTTCTTAACAGGACAGATGCCACCCTTGTTAATCTAGATGCTCTAAAACTTTTGGGAAGCTTAGATTTGGAGTGTGAACATGTAAATGTGCAGTGGTAACCCCACTTTTCTTTGATTGGTCTTATGACACTTCAGGTGGCAAAATGCTAGGAAAAACTGCTATAACTGCAGAAGTCTTCTGCCTTCTGCAACCTGTGCATGGTCACACTTCAGTGCAGGAGGAGGAGGAGGTGGTGGCAGACCCACAATAGGAAAATATCCACTCTATTCCATCCAAAAGAAAAGGATTTAAACTTGTTTGTGGCTATTATTAAATCAAAGCTTTGCAGAAGCAAGTGCTATGGCATGCTGCAGAACTGTATGTGTACCTCAGCATTTAGAGTGTTTCTGAGACAGGAACTGGCGCCAGAAGCTGTCTGAAGTTTGGTTTTTTTTGTTTGTTTGTTTGTTTAAATTTTGGTAGCATTAAATTAGCTTTACTTACAACAAAAAAAAAAAAATTATTTGGTAAACTGTATCCGTCAGTGGAAAAGAAGTGGTCAGATGGGAAAGTATAGTATGGCTGGCTTAGGCAAAAGACCTTTTTTTCCTGATTACAATTAATTTCAGTGGACTTGGGCCTACAAGCCCCTGGCCTTGGGCACTTTTCACATCATGACAATTGTGGGATGGGATAATGCAGAGATGAAATGCAGCCATTCAAATGTAGCCCAAAGCTGTTCTAGCAAATAAACAGACTTTTCTCATTTTCGTGAAACCATTGAATATATGAATTTCACTGGATTCACTTTCTTGTGCCAAAGAAGTCAACATAGTTCATCCTGGCATGTTAAAAATTGGAAGGATCTCATTGACAGAAGTGGGAGATAGCAGATTCAGAATATCCAAATCTGACTGTTGCACAGTTCACTGCAGTACTAAAGATACACACATAAAGAAATAGTGCTGACAGTCCATCCATTGCACTGTGCCATACATACTGGCATTACATTAACTTTAAAATATTTTTTGTGTTTTTCTGTTTTACTGCCTCATAATTATCTTTTAAACTTCATATTACATTTTCACATTTTAAGCTATACTCGTCATCGGTCATTTTTTAAAATTAGAGCCATGCAGTGCTCTTCTTCTTTTAGGGAACATATCTAACTGTATTCTCTCTCACTAAATTTTAATTTCAGTTTCTGGACTGAGTGTGTCCAGAAATAAAACTTAAATCCAGAATATTTCTCGACAAAATGTGGGATTTTAACTTAGAGCCAACAGGGAGCAAACATATGAAGCCTAAGTAAGGAGCCTTTGATCAAAAAGCACACTTACATTGTGCACTGAAACATGGTCTCCATATATCCAAATTACCTTTAACAAAGCAGGGCAGTTAATGGAAGCAGTCCCCCCCTGCCCATGGTGATGTGATTCTTCATACAGGTACTTCGCCCTATTTCTCTACAGAGTAAATGCTCCAGGACTCACCACAATCCAGAGAATGGGCTGAGCCCTGAAAACTCAGCCAAGTTTTTTATAAGACTAGACAAAGCAGTGCTGTTCAAGGTGAGAGAGATGGTGACATGCATGGTATCACTGTTGATACCCTGGGTAGCTTGTGTAGCTCCAGTCTCTGCAGACACTCGTATCCCACACAGCTCAGCTTCCTTCAGTAGCCGATGAAGGAATGGGGCAAACATCTGGCTCCTGTTTGTTCTTTCCACTTCTCCAGTGCATCTGCTGAGGGCCTGTTTTGCTTTGAAACTTTTTAATAATATATAGGTACATCGCTACATGTTTATATCAGAGAGGGCTGAGTCAAAGGCAGTGCCTTACTGCAGAGAGGCTGGTGTCAATCCTCAGCTGCTGTGGGATTTCACAGTCAGAGAACAGTCCCCAAGGAAAGGTGGTAGGAATAGCTTTTTTCTGCTTCTCTTCTTTGTTCAGATGACATGGAGACCTTCCGTGGGTGTTCCCCTGAGAAGGAAGCCCTAACCTGCCAGGGAAGGCCACCCCAAAAAGGAGGGCAGCTGAGGAGTGAGAATTTGGTCACAAATTTCATCCCAGTGAAGGCAGTCTAGGCAAATTAAGTCTTAGGAGAGCATGTGTATAGATGTATTCTTTCGAGGTTCCCTTCGTTTGACTTTAGACAGGTCCCTAAAATAGGAAGACATGGTCAGTAAAGTTTGCAGGTATGTTGTGAAATGAGGGTCTCCATTCTCACATTTCTTAGCTCTGAGGCACTCCCCAAGTCACTTGAGCCATAGCAGTGTGGGTCTTCAAAACTCAGCTCAGCAGTAAAACATCATAAGATGATGAATGAATCCTGTCTGAAAGACAGCTTTGCAAAGAATGCGGGTAAGTCCTGTCTGGTCCTGAGTTCAGCTACAAACACTTCAAATAAATAGTGCCAGCCAATACGTCTTCCCATCTCCTGCTTTATTTGCCATTAAACAATCCTTCCTCAGGCTTTCTTGTGCTCTGCATAGTCATTTGTTTGAACTGCCATTTTCTTTGGCAAGTTGCAGGATTTTCAAACACAGGTTAAAGAAGGTATTTCCCAAAGCAGATAGTGCACGTACTTCCAGGAGCTCTTTGTAGCATGTACTCTACTAAGGTCTAGCAGCCCCAGTTTGCCATTTGTCTCATTTCAATCTTATGATTAAACATTTTATCTTAGCCCATCAAAAAACCCTGTCTTGGAACATGAAATAGAGCACTTCATATGAAAACTTCCCTATGAAAAGGTTTCTGGATATGAGACATACAGTAATTAATGCTGCTTGATAGAATCTATAAATGTACACTGTAGCAATGCTGTTTGCTTTAAGTACTACTTTAAGCAGGAAAAGGCAATGAATCCCCCTTCCAGTGTCTGATTTTATGTTTAAGAGCTAATGAACTGAATTCTTCATAAACATTGGCAAAAGATGCAAATGAACAGACAGATTTTCCAAATGCAAAGGGACACGTGAGAAAGAGCTAATTTTACACAATTGACACTCTAACCTTTTTGGATCAGTGGAATTAGAGGCTGATTAATCTGCCACGATTAGCATTTATTGAAGTTTTTGACACTGCTGCATTGTTTTTCTTCTCCTTTTCTTTTGTGTCTCTGAGAGTTAACAGTTTATAATACATTTAACTACCAGTCCATCACCCTGACAGGGTCATAGCTTTCCTTTATGGACTTTTAAAATTAATAACAGACCATTCTATTTTGACATGCCCTTGCTTCTGCTGCAGAACTCGGCTGTTTAATTGTAGAGCTGGCCTCTTGTGGCCAAATGCTCCTAATGTTTAGCAAGGATTGAAAATATGGATGTTAGGAGAAAAACTGGCAGATGGCTGACAAGGCATTTTTACTCATAACACACCAGTAAAACTTTAACTCAGAAGATTTAGTACTAGAGCTTTGCAGTCAGCAAGCTGCAGCCATATGCAGATTTTTTTTTCAAACTTCTAAACTGATGGTTTTGCAAAGTGTGCATAAGCAGCCTTTATTGATTATGATGTTAAAAATTGAAAGCGTCAGTATCATTTAGCTTGAGACACTTTTAAAGAAAAAATGAACATTCATTTTCATTATGAATTCCTGATAGGCCAGACACTGGTAAGGGCTATGCTCTTTATTTTTAAAACTAAAGCAAGGAATGCTCTTACTATGCTTTGGAAAAAAAAAAAAAAAAAATGTTGTGTATATGAATCAAATAGAACCTAACACATATACTGTAACTGTTGGTTCTTACACATTCATAGACTCCAGATGATGTCCCGACCCATGAAAGAGACTTGTTAGCTGGATATAAAATCACAGACACCATAAGCCTTGGTGATAGCTTCACAGCCTAACTTTCAGACACAAGTTAGTATTTATAACACTCTCAGTACCTATCTATCACTGCAAAAAGCGTGTTAAATAACTTTAAAGGCCTGACAAACCCACAAAACTGGGAAATGAAGATTTATGGGTGCACAGTCCATGAATTCATTCTATTGTGCCCAGGTGTTACGGCACACACAGCAATGACATAAGTTTGCTTTAGTTTAACTGTGAAATGATGCAAGTATGTTACCCCAGGTATCCTGCAGCGGCCAAGCAACACTCCCCACCATTTTTTCCATTAAATGCAGCCAAACATTGAGCACAGTCATGAAACAAGGTGTAAAGTAGCTGGTTACCTACATTCTTTCCCTGTGCTTCTGTACAACAAGACATTAATTTATATATATCAGGTAATTATCAGCATACTTTATACTAAAAAAATAGAAAATATGTTTTCTTTAGAAGCTCAGAAAAAATGATCTTCCTTAGTCTTTGCTCAAAATGAACTAATCCAGATAATTTTTCAGCGAGGAAAATAAGAAGAAAGAATAGAAAAATATATGTTTTCCTGAGCCTCAAATTTGCCTATGCAAATCAATATTTGTAGGGAAAAGAGGAATAATTATGCAACTAAATATCTTTGCTGAAATGGCAAATGGGTCTACAGGTGACATGCAGGTTTGTGTGTCACTTGCAGACTTACCTTTTGCACTGCCTCCCCTGATGAAGTTTTGCCTGAAATCCCTTTTAGGGAGAAATACTAAAATCCCCTGAAAGCCTCAAGCAGAGTTGTGCAATTATATTGTAAATCAAATTAATTAAACAGTGTTTACATCTGTCAGGGCCTTCAAGAACTCTGACAATTTTGCCCTGTCTACAAGTCAAAAGGGAAGCTAAATGTTATGGAAAGGGGCACCTCACAGCCATCACTGGTAAGAGGATTCCCTTATTGTGGGTTCCACTTAGGCCAGGTAGGATGGAGCTTGGAGCTACCTGGTCTAATGGAAGCTGTCCTCGCTCATGGCATGCGGGTGGGAACCAGATGATCTTTAAGGTCCCTTCCAACCCAAACCATTCTATGGTTGTGTTGTGTGGTTGGACTAGACCTCGAGTTTTTTAAGTAGTGGGGCTGGAGACTGTCTTCAGCAACTCACCCAGGTTGCCTTATTTTCCAGTCTTTTCTACCTGGTGGAAGGCTGCTCCTCCTCTCTCTCTGCGACCTATTCTGGTTTCCTCCTGCGGTCGGTTTTGAAACTTTTTCACTGCCTCTAACTCAAACTGGCTCCTCAGCAAGAATGGCCTGCGTCCTGCTACCAGGTGTCAAGCATCCAAACACTTCCCTCTCTACTTAATGCACATATTTTCCTAATTGCACTCTCAGTTTCAGTTCTCCTGAGCCTGCCTATTTTGAGTATCTGGTACATCCATCCCAAAGAGCTGCCCCATCTCTGGGTTGGACATCTGTGTTCTGCAGATGTTCTGCCAAAAGGGAGAGGGGTATTGGACCCACTACAGACCCACATCTGCTTCTGAAAGAGATCAGGTGACCTTCCCCAAGCCCAAGCATCACCTTTACAGGACATTTCTGAGAAGGATATGCAGCTCTCCTACCATGTTTCTGAGAGCCAGTGGATCTGTGCTGGAGGCCTCCTGGCCTCTTCACACCCCCAAGGAGTGGAAGAGGAGCCCCATGCACTAAGGAGGGCTGAAATCCAGCCTTATAATTAGAGACTGTCATGGGGAGAAAGGTGGGAGCAAGTGGGGCTGTGTGGGAGGAAAGCTTTGTGTAAAGGAGTCTGGAAAACCAAAGGAAAGCCTCCTTTGGTAGATGTCAGAATGAAATCAGGGCAGGATTTTGTAAACCCTTTTGGTTGCAACAGTAGTGCTGATGATAGCACCACAAGATCACCTGACTCCATAACTTTATGTTACCAATTACTGCAATCGAATTGATTACACATGGATCTAAATCCATGTGTATTACCTGAGCCTGTGGGTCCTAGTGTTTTAAACACTTACACATAAAGATTGCTATAATTCTTGTTAACAGTCATTGCAGTCCATCTATTGCTCATCTACAATCTCTTGAAGATATAACAGGAATAATGACCATGAGAAACAATGGCAAAAATGGAGTCTAACACTGTGACTGAGGCTGAATCATACCAGAGCCTGCATTAGTCAAGCTTTGACTGAGGAATGCCTGAAAAATTTCACATCAGTCAAACCTGCTGAAAACCTGGCTGAGTTCCCTCCTTTATGAAAACTTTCCACAGAATTACCCTGCTTTTTGCCATAAAGTTATTTCCTCTGATGGAGATACTGCAAGGGCAGGAGTTAATTTTGCCAGATAAATATTATCCAATACTAGGGACGTACTGGCATTTCCAAACCTTATTCAACCAAATCCATTTAATACCAGGAACCAGGATTTCTTACTCCCTTAGTACCCTGCCAGCTCCAGGCTGTGCCAAAGCCACTATTGCCAAGGGGATAATAAGGTAATGTGCCTGGTGATAAAATCCTGGCTTCCTGGCTTGTTGCCTGAGATACAAGATGGCACACACCTATGCTCATATGAAAAGGCAGTGTGGGATCTTTGAGGAGGCTTTCCAGCTTAAAAATAATGCATCAGAGAAAGAAAAGAGCCCAAAATTAGACATATAAAAATGTCCTTTAACTGCTTATAAACTGAAAGGAGACTGGTTGCAGAATACTGGTCCATACCTAATCGAAAGTCTGCATTAACTAATGCTTGTTGGATGTTGAATTACAACAGAAAGCCTATGTTAATGCATGTGAGAGCCACATGAATATCAAACAAATTCATTACAATCAGTGCTATTACAGTGAATACCAAATGAGTTCATAATGATGGAACAATGAAACTGTTACTGATAGATTTTATTTCTGCAACAAATCCTTTGAATAAGGGTCCACTCTTGTAGTATTAATTCTAATATAAGACTGCATCTGAATATTAGCATCATCAGATAAATTATACCTTTCACAGTTCTGAACTATACAGTTCAACCTTTTTTTCCCACCAGTACGTGGGAAATATTTTTTTTAATCTTAATTTGTTCTTAAAGTTTGATGTGTATTGTAAAGGGGTAAGACTTTATTTTAAGTATCCAGTCATTAAGAATTCATTTAGTATTCATTGCAATAACATTAATACAATAGAATCAAATGAAAAAGAAATTCATTTAGTATTCACATAGATGTGATATGTACTTCTAAAATAGAGTTCCACTCTAATTCAGCATTAGTTTAGCATTATTTAATGGACACTTTATTTTAAGTGTACTGGTAAAGATTACTTAATCTCTATGCTCAGATATTTAGATTTTTTCTTTTTTCTTTTTTTTTTTTTTTTTGCAAAAAGGTTTAATATATGCGGCAAATTAATCAGAATATGATGTGAGCATTTCAAATCTGTGCAAGAGCATCACTTTTATGAAAATAGTTAAAAGAAAATCTGATTTTTTTTCCCTGATTAGTATTGACATATTTACAGAACATGCTAGTTACATAGGTGGCAATAATATAAGACATGCCTGCTGTTGAAAGAACTGATTTGATATCGGAAATTAGGGTACAATATTTTTTATTATTATTAGCACGAAGGACTTGTAGTATATAGATTGCATTTGTAAGAACAAAGGCAAGTCAAGCGTTCCTTGAGATTATGATCTTCAAAGCCAGAAAAGAGCTACATCCATGCTCAACTGTTCCATACAGTGTAAGTAAATTGAAGAAATGCCCCTATCCAGTGAGGACAAAACCTTACAGATAACCTTTCCTGCCTCTTTAAGCTTGTTCCCTACCATCCATTAGCAGTGGTTACCAACAAACTGCAAACACATTACTGGATCTAACAAAGTTACTCTGAACCCAGAGGGATTGTGATGACTTGCCTATAATTTCTGGACTTCAGCAAACACAGAAATGCATTTATGAAGTACCAACTATCCTTTTGGCTAACTCTTCATTAAAATGCATTTAGATGTCCTTCAAAAAAAAAAAAATCATCTTACAGTGAAACTCAAACTGGCCGATTCCCAGGCTTACAGTTACTTTCCTATCAAGAATTAATGCAATATCATGCACACACCATTACTGAAAAATTCTACGCTGTTTTTTGCCAAGTGTTCCTATATAACAGTTTTATCACAAGTCTGACAGCCGCCATAAAAATTCCAGGCATTCTATATCAACAGCCCTCTTTGTACTAAGTTATTAAACATTAAATTTTTATTCGTCATTTGTATTCTGTTATGCAAAATAAGCTCCTTGATAAGATGTGTCTTCTTAATTGGGCCCTTGATGCTTCTTGGATCGGAGTTGTCAGATTAGCTGGAAGAAGAGGCTCTGCATTGAGCCAGCTCGCTACCAGGAGACCAATAGCTTTGTAACAACGATATTAAGTTAGAGGGGCCAAATGGAGGGCAGCACTAGGCTCAGGTGAGACTCTACATCTGTGCATGTCTTATGCTCAGGCACTTTTCTCCTAGCATCAGCAGGGCTGATGGAAATAGATTTGTTTGTTGTTTACAGCATGCAGCTGTGGATGCTGTTGCATGGGAGTTGTATAAGATTGAAGCAAATTTGTACTGAGACTAAAATATTGAGCTTTTCTCCAGTCAGCAGTCTCTGGAATCTTATTGTCGAAAACTTTATCTAGTTGTAACCCTCCCCGGGGTGATTTTCATTTGCAGCTGCCCTGTTCTGTCTCTCACTGCCCGTCCCAAGCTGCCTCTGCACCAGCCAGTGTAGGAGCAGGCTCCTGGTGTATGAGGCAGTGGCTGGGCCAGGCAGAAGTGATGACAACTGGGTCAAGCCTTTAGTACAGTGGGTTTTCCAGAAAGCTTTCCGATTCCCACAAATCCCTCCAACAGCTGTCATTATGAGACATCATTATTTGCTTCCCTTTTAGCTACAACCTGAATAAAGGGCTCAATATTTAGTGTGGCGCTTGGTGGCAAAGCATAATAAGAAATCTCTAAGCGCATGGAGGGAAAACCCTCATGAAAATGTAGGATTTATTATTTTCATAAGGTAGACCAATTTTAACAGAAGTACAGTACATTTGCAGGCTGATGCTAGAAATTTAATTGATTAATGCTTCTGGTATTTGTTTGACTGAATTCTCCTGTAATTCTGAAAAAAAGATTCCCCCATTTTATTAGTTCTTTTCTGTATTACAGCCAGATATGGAGACCTTCCCACTATCGGGGTCTGACATGATATGTGTAGAAGGAGCACAGTCACTGCCTCCTTAGAGTAGCTGGAACAAGAGTCACATTCCCAGTTCGCAGATGAGAAATGGAGGGTAAACTATAGGACCAAAGTCTTGCTTGGAAGCTGCAGTGTAGCAACTCATTGAACTGAAACTTCTTCCATTTCAACCATCAGACCTTCTTTATTTAGTATTTAGCAAAATGTAACATTTCAGGCTGTCTGATCTGTTGGAGCACATTGATTTTATTTCCTGAACATTACACACCTTTCTGTAGTTCTCATCCAGGACACTCTGTGATTTCTTTCCCTTTTTTTTTTTTTTTTTCAGATTTTTGGCACAAAAATAACTTGGAAATATTAGCATGCAACATTATGTGGATTTAATAACCTATTGCTGTGATATTCTTTTGAATTGTTATCTAGGCAAGGTTTTGAGGTTTTAGTATGGACTTTTTTGTAAGGAAGCTTCTAAAAGAATACAAACCCTAATCCAATGTACATTTTAATTTTAGTACATCTGCTGCAGTTTATCTTATGGGTGATGCCAAGGAATAGAGATCAGTCTCAGCTCTTCTACTAACTTCTTTTTAGCTATGGTGAATTTTTTTAAGGATTTCACCTTGACAGGATATTAGACTGAAGTTTTGATATCTAGCTGGAGAAACAATTCCTCCGTAAGGAAGGCGTAGCAATGAAAGCAGTATGTTGAACCTACACATACTCTGTCTAGTTTTGAATGAAGGCCTTCTGCAAATCTCCCTGTGTTTGCTCACTGGCATCCCCACACAGGCTGTATGACTGTAAGGTTGTTGTGGATTACTAGGTATTGCAGCAGCAGGAGTGAGAGTATTAGTTTGCACCTAACATGTTCTGGGATTTTAGCTGAGATAAGGGTCAAACAGTGGAAGAGTGGTAGGGGAAAGAAGCAGCTGTCATGTCCAGAGACATTACAAAGATGTATAGGGACATCCTTTTCTTCCGTTATATGTGTGAAGACCTGCTTGCTTTCTTTCAGGACAATTGTTCATCCTAAGGAGATTCGGTGCTTCCTTCCTATTCTAAGGCCACCTATGCCAGACTTTGGTTAAAAGACTAATAAAGGCATGGGAATCTTTCTGAAGCAACGAAAACAGTGGCAATGGGAAAGATGTAGGTGGGTAAGTCCCATGTGTCCCAGCATTAGCGTCTTACACAACTCAAGTGTAAGCGAGGAGTTGACACTGACAATGCCCTTTCCATCTCTACAGTCAGCAGCAAAGGGAAGTAGCAAAGAATGTAAGACAATATGTATTTCCAGCATTGCTCCACTGATGTTTAGTGTAAGCCTTTTATTTATGGAGAGCATTTCCACTGGTGAAGGGTGAACAGCTTGTTCGCTCAGTGCCCTGTGCTGGGGACCCAGCAGATGTCCCCATCAGGCAACACTGCCTGCACAGCTGGAGCAGCCCTGTTGGTGGTGGCAGTGCAGGGTTTCCTAGACGTGACCTCCGTGTCTTCTGGGAACAGAATTTTAAAGGAATTCTTGTGTCTAATTTCCAGATTTCAAACATTGTTTCTCACCTTACCATGTTTAGGAGCGGAACCTGCAGACACTACCTGCAGTTCAGCCACAGACATGCACACGTAGAATCAGAATGGTTTGGGTTGGAAAGACCATCTAGTTCCAAACCCCTGCCATGGGCAGGGATGCCTTCTACTAGACCAGGTTGCTTCAAGCCCTCGTTATTTATTAGTCATTTTTATTATTATTTATGTCCAACGTGGCCTTGCATGTTGTGTATGATTGGTATCTGTCTGCCTGTCCTCAGACTCAAGGGGAAGGACCCTCGGCTTGGAGGCTGGCAGCTAACTAGACTATATGAACCAGCAGCAGGAGAACATCGCTGTGGCAAAGTGACATGCTAAAGGCCACACTCCAGTAGATTAGTTGTGGAGTTAGCCCTGAGCCATCAGTTGCAGGACCATCTCAGCTGATTGAGACTGCATGTTGTTTGCAACCTTCCCTCAGAATGAGTTTAGTTGCCATTTAGCTTAGAAACATAAGCCTCCTTCCTTGACTAAGAATGTTTTTCCTCACAGAACTTGAGACAGTTTCGGAGACTTGTTTATAGAAAATTATAAGGATTTCAAGAGGATGAAGAGAAGAGAGTCTTTAAATGTGGGGGAGGAGCCTACTCTTATCTGCAAAATTAAACCCCACAATCCTGACTGGCTGAACCTTACATCCATAATAATTTTTTCAAGAGATACCAGCTAACCAATGTGATTTCAGCAGCCATGGCTCCAGCATCTAGCTGTGTTTTGACGTTTCTAAGATGTAGAGGTATTGTGTGGAATTGCAATGTTTTTGCTCAAACGTCAGTGATAATATTCCTGGCATGCTCAAGCAGTGGATATTCCTGTGCCTAGATATCTCATTATCTGCAGATGCCATAATGAGAATATGAACACTGTCAATCACTTTGAGACACTTGTAAAATCAGTAACATATGAAAGCTTTCCTTGATTTTTCTCTTGCTGCTGTGTGTTGGTTGGCTGGTAGAATCACTAGGATGTGAGGGACTGGGACTTTCTTTGGCTTGTTCTTTACAAACTTGAATCTGTCAAGTCTTGAGTCACTCTCCTTAAATACCTCTAATTCATCTTCCCTTCAGAGGGGGGTAGTGGCATACTGGGAGACTCTCCAGGAGTCTCTCAGACAACTGTTACCTGTAGGACAGATTGTGAGGCATTTGCAGTGGCTCATCCCAGATATGACACCTCTGGTGTCAGATAATTCTCAATTATACCACTAAGATTTATGGACTCTCCCTCTCTGTCTACTTCAAGACTACATAAAGAGCTCAGGTTCAAAGCAGAAAAATCATACTTTCCAACCAAAAAAGTATTAGAAAAGCTTGATGAGAACAGGCTATCCCTGGAAACCAACTTTTCATCCAGAAGGGCTTTCCCAAGCTACATGTGTGAAGGTTTTTAATAAGTGTTATGAAATCCCTACAGATGTAAATACAAAACATCTGCAATAGTTGACAGCTTCACAGATTTATTTAAGTTTTTTCTGGAAGGCATATTCTGTAAGTAAACATCTTACAGTTCCTAATTATCAAAAGGAGAAATAGTTTGACTAGTCTTGCCTAATTTTTTGCTCATTTCAGTTTGGCATCCATGAAATATTGGGTAGATAATATTAATCTTTCTTGACTTTGATGTCTAAAAGTTAGACAATTAAGTCTGAGCTACTTACCCTTTAAAGTCAGTGGAGTGAAACAGGGCGGTTTGTGCTAAGACAGAGTCTTAGCTTTGGTCAAATGAATTGGATTTCTAGTCTCCACTGAATATAAAAAAAGTTGTGGCTTAGCCACTAGTGCAGGCTAGATACCTGACTTTACATATTTAATGCTGGGTGAGATTCATTCCACCTGCCACTGACCAAAATATTGCACTGTGAATGTGGGTTTTGTTCCTACAGATCTGATGAAGAGTACCCAGGAGCCACTGTGCTCTTCAGGGATTCTGGCGCTGCTGAGGCTTTACAGTCAGTCTGAAGCCCACCTCACACATCCATGCTGCAAGCCAGCCCAGCAACATCTCCTTTTGCCTCAGCAGTGTTCTGGTGCCCCTGTTAATTTACTGTAGTGTTGGTGGTGCAATGGCAGCTGTGTTAAAGCAGGATAAAAATGTAAATTGGGGTAGGGAAGCATCTGTCTTTCCCTGAGGAAAGATCCTGCATCCTTGACCAAAGTCAACAAATGGGACTCCAAGATTTGGGTCTGTTCAGCTCATGCAGGAATAGATGATGGCCACAGAGTTTTATGGAGAGTGCAGTTCTGCATGACCATTTAGGAGGCTGCTCTCTTCTCTTTTAATTAATAAATTAATGAATTCAGTGCTGATTTTGCGTTGCCCTTTTGAGTGCTGGAAAGCATGATAAACAGTAACCATTAACGTGTTGGTGGAAGGCTTAAAATGGCTTAGGATAAGGGCCCTTCACAGATGCTGGGGAAGGTGCCTTCTGTGGCCACTGACAGGAAGATGAAATGACGGGGTAACAGAACAGAGGTGTAGGGCTCCATCACTTGATGGGTACCTAGCCTGCTGGGCAGCTTCTGGCATATCAGGATTAGCACTACAGCCCTCTTAGACTCACCACAGGATCAAATCTGTCAGGCTTTTTTCTGCAAACTGGTTGGACTTTCATTCTGGACATACTGGAACCTCTTTGCATTTTACAGCACTCTTGGCTACACACCTTTTGAGCACAGCTCCTCCCATCTTATCCTTGCATCTCATGTAAGTATAATGCAGCATAAAGGTGAACTTGATTCTATCATTTCATCAGGGCTCCACACTGAAGTTCAAACACAGTGTGTGTTTTCACTGAATTCATTTTACCTGTATAATCTCACATTATAATGGTATTACCTTCCAGAGGGTCACTGCAGACTTGCATTGAGATAATTTTGTCATTGCAAGCTTGTGTGATAATAGGATTACCATAGGCAGGTTTTGAAATTATTCTAAGATTGTAGTGAGGACATGAGGTCTCTATTCAAGAGTCTACATCACTAAGAGTAGCACAAACCACGCTACAATACTTGAGAAATGTAAATGTGTCACAAAAGGGACGACTTGACATAGCTTGCTCATGGGAGGAAACCGTTTGTTTTCCTAGTTTTGCAACATGCATGAAAGTAAATCAGAAAAGCTTGAAAGAAATTAAATAGTTATTGCAGGTCAAATTTACATATATACATGAAAGTACATACACAAAAATAAAAACGGACTTACTATCAGTGCCTGTAGAGGCAAATGACTCTATCAATACCTAATAAACCAGCCGCATATGGCACTGTGTTTTATCAGGGCAATAGCAGTGTCTGTCTGCTAGAGCTGCCCAAACCTGTCAGCTTTTATATTCTGAAGTAAAAATGTCCCGTTACTGGAATTGCCACTGCAATAGTGAGTATCCCAGTTTATACAATCATATATGTGATTTCTTGCTGAAATGCTGGTAACTATTATATGTAGAAGTTCTGATCAAATAGAATGTGAACAAGCCCAAAAAATTAGTGCCATGGAAACAAAGAGTTATTACAATGTACTAAAATTTTAAATAAGTAGTGGGAAATATTTAATTTCTGCTTATCATTCTTGATGCTGTTTGTGTTCTCAAGGCCTATTTAATTAAAGAAGAGCTTGTGGCTGCTTTTGGGAAAATAAAATAACTCCACCCAGAGAGGCAGGTATATTGTATTCTATTCTAATTCTGTTAGCTCCTTGCTTTTTTTCCCTTTTGATTACAGGGCATATTTGCTATGTGATGTACTTTAGCAGTATTATTTAAAATATGGCTATTAAGCTTACCTAACGTTCTGAAAGCTAGGCAAACCTTAGATCATCCTGAATGCTTGCCCATCCAAACATCAGTCAGTGACAGATTAACTTAGCAAAAGGCCTTGCCTGGCCGTCCTAGCTAGCTTCTATGCTCGTTTCAAAAAATATGTTTTCATCAAAAGCTCTTCAGCTGACAGCTGAGTTGGGGGGCACATAAAACAAAAAACTCTTAGCAATTTAATTTTTCAACGAAAGCTTTGACAAAAAAAAAAAAAAAAAAAAAAAAAGGTTTTTTCATTATTAAATCCTGCTCATCTTCAGCATTAGTTTCTGAGTAACACTTAAAGGAACCACTAGCTTTTACCACCACTTCTGGCTCGGAAACCTCCAGCTTTTCAGAAAGCTCAAGGGAATTTTCAGCTGGCCCTAAGTCCTCAGTCTTTAACTTCCAGTCTACAAGTGGCTGGTTAAAGTATGTCACCACAGGAGGAGGTACATTGGAGGTATCCATGTACATGGATGGGGAACTTGTGACTGGAGTTGTGGGAAAACGGCTCTGAGTGGCAGGCATTTTAAAACCAATGCTGCCAAAGACTACAGTCATTTAATCAGAGAATAATAGAATAGAATAATAATTTAGGTTGGATGTGGCCTGTGGATGTGATCTACTACAACCTCTTGCTCAAAGCTGGATTAAACTTGTGAAATACCTTCATCTCTGTATTTGGTGTCTGGTCTAATTTCAAAATCACCCCACCTTTCATTCAAGCATATAAATGTGCTCGAAAATGAAGTTTATACTCATTTTGCAAAAGGGCAAGTTGAGGTAAACCACTGCAAAGCCACTGACCGAGGCAGATGAATGGATTTCCCATCTCATCTCCCAGTTTTCTGCTTTCCCTGTTAGGCATGCTGCCTGTCTTCAGTACAATTGGTTATTATTTACATAGAGGCACAAGATCCTTGTAATAAAATGCCCATCAAAGTATTAACATGGTCATCAGTGTGGACTCATTTTTTCTCTTGGTATCATTCAGCATGTGTTTCCCATGGGCAGAATTTGACCCTTACTGCACAAATTAGAAGAGATTGGTTTATTAAGGAAGTGTGGTTTGAAATTGCTTTGGTAGTTGCTAAGCACATCTGTGATTATGTCAATTTAGGTTTATCTAAAAATATAAAGCTTCAAGTGAAATGTTAGAAAAGCAAGTAAAAGTAATTCTTTCCCATGTAAAAGACGTGCTGGACAATTAAAATAAAAAACTTTCATATAGTTAAATTCTGGGCTCCCTTTTATTTTGCAGCTCAGAGTATACTGGATTGAGGTCTACCGTTGCTGACCACTGCTTTGATTATCTCACTGTAGCACATAATGCTTCCTACCCTTAGAATGTATTCTAGCAAGCTCCTAAATTGTATTTGGACAAAGAATAATTGAACACTGGACAGAATAACAAATGCTATGGTCAAGTTTGCTTCATGGGTTTATCGTGTTGTATTAACATGATAGAAATATGAATACTTAAATCTTATCTCAGGTATAGTTTATAACTGCATTAATCATTTACTGTATTATATATTTTTCATGTCACTAAGATTGTGAGGAAAAGATTCAATTTTCCTAGTGCAGGCAGTTGAATGTAGTTTAGATAAGTTAAAGGCATTGCATTAAACTGTTTCAACATAGCTTTCTCTTACAGATCCTATAAAAGGATGGAGAACATATATCAAACAGTAATAACTGGTATATTTTACTTTTTTCTTTTTAAAATAATATAGCAGTGCATTTTCCATTTTCATTAAAATCAGATAAATGAAGTTACTAAGTTTGCCACTTACAGGTAAGTGTATTCAAATTGACACAGGCGTTTTTACTTACTATATTTGCTTAAAATTGTTAAGGGGAAATGCTTTCCTAGCAATTAAAGTAGCAGTTTGATAGACACTGAAATTATCCAGAGATACTATAAAGAACGACAACAAATACCTCTGATACACCCAACAGTGTTTCGTTTTCCTTGTAGTTACTGGTGAGGTGGAATACGCACCTTCCAAAATAGAGAGTGACTTACTGGCATGCACCTCTGAGATTTCAGTACACCACAAAGCACTTCCATTTTACTCCACATAAAAAAGGAATATATACAAGCATATGCATTATGAACTGCTAACTGCCTTTTTAGATCATTATATGAACATTGCACATTCATTGCCCATGAATTATACGTAGATTCTAATTTTCAAGAGAGATACCGATTCATTTCCTCAAAATCAAGAGGTGGCCAAAGGAAAAACAGTGGATGATAAGGCAAGGGATGCCAAGATGAAGCTGTAATTGGAGTATGTAGCAGTATTTACATGTCTGTAGGAGTGCCTCATCAGTTAGAAGGAGACTGGGACAAATGGGTGAAGATTGGGTGTCTTTTATTGCCGTGCTGGTATATGGCTACTGGAGCTCACACCATGAGCAGCTACTTCTGCTCCATGGGAAGAGGTGCAGGGGATTGTGTATAGCTGGGCTTGGGTCTGCCAGGGGCTGGCGATAGGGGATGACTGGATACTGAGGCTGGCAGTATACCTGGGGCTGCCTGGAAAGCCATGTTTTGGAAAGTCCTATTTAATACCAAAACCAAAATAAAATTACAAGGGCACAGCTATAGCTGTCATTCTCTGCCATCATATATTATTATTGCTTCTCAAAAGTTTTGCATCCAGGAAGCCAATTGAAATACCAGGCTCTGTGACCATTCTTGTGCTACAAAATTCCCTGTATCTATCTGTTGGACTTCAACATCATGCTTTGTTTGCTTTATGACTGTAAAAATAAATAGGATATTTTAAATATATTTTACAATAATAACTTCTTTTCCGGTCAGATTTCCTCTAATTGAGATCAGCTGAAATAATCTTAATGAAGTTGCGCAATCTGGAAGATTCCTTGCCCTGGAGAATTTATATGCCTAGAGTGTACATGGTGAGTGAAGTGTTTGCCAGCACTCAATTAGTTCCTATGTCATTACTGGATTTTTAGAGGGTTTTTCTTAAACTGCTTTAAATTACAGTGTCACAAAATGCTAAATCAATCACATATGCGTCCTTGTATCTACCCAATAAGGATACCTGCCATGATTTTTTTATGGTCTTTTAGACTCCTTGTTTACTTCCATGAAGTGAAGTAAAGGTCATAACACAGTGTAACTTATTTCTTAAAGTTTAGAAAAAAATCAAAACAGCAGGCCATAGAATAGAAAGGTGAGATTCAAAGACACAAATCACTTCACAGTCACAAAAATTGCCAAAAAATAGCAGCTTGCAGCTGTGCACAGCAGGGACAGAAAACATTAAACACATGTTAAATAACAAATAGGAGACTTAAATATAGCTAAAAGTGGACCTTATTCTGAATAAATCATGTAAACTGCATCTTAATGGTTCTAAGGAATGTAATGGATCATGTGAAATACTCTAAATTTATATTGTTAACAAATCAATAGTTAACCCCGTCCCTTTAAAAAGGGACTACCGAGGCCATGAGTAAATATTTTGTCTTTCATTTTCTTTCTCTCTGTACATCTGGATTTGTGAAATTTCATTTCAGTTAAGGACAAAGCAAGACTTGCATTCAAAGCAGTTTGGGTTTGGGGTATGAAACTATTTAACATTCTCTTTATAGAGACTGGACTTTTAATGAAATTGTCCTTTTTCCTTTTCTTCTGTTACAAATGCAAAGGACGCAGATTATCCCATTTTTAATATACTCCTGGTAAAGCATTGGAATTGGTCTATCCAACATCGTGCATTCATTTGTGGTGTCTGTGAAAGGGCAGCCATTGCTCAACAGGCACAGCCAGCCTCATCCCATCCTTCCTACTGCCTGGGAACGAGCAAGTGAGAGCAAGGAGGACAGGAGGGGAAGAAAAAGATCTCTTCTTTTTATGAGAAGCATGAAAAATAAATCACTGATTTGAGTATTCAAATCAATCCTGCTGGCAACTATCTTTCCCCTGAAATGTCTGTTGCTTGTATATTTTTGCCTTCTGAATATTTCCAAGCCTTTGTGCTTGGCTTCCACACTGAGGGTCATGTTTTACTTTCCTTGGACATATCTTTTTTGAGATTAATGTACCTTAATGACATCACTGTGTGTGGTGATGGGTAGGTCCCCAAGTTTGCTTTTCTTCCCATTTCAGTTGCACTTCTGAGCAAATCAGCTCTCAGGCTTTAATGTTTTTTCCTTTAGGGCTATCTTTCTTATAGGCAGTATAGCTTACCTATACATTTAGCGAGCCTGCAGCCTCTCATTAGATGCATTTTTGTCATCAATAATAAGTTCCCAAGGAGCCTAATGCAAGGGGTAACGGATACAGTGTGGAGTGGAGCCATTGTTTGATAATGCAATATCTCTCATAACAATGTAAATAAGAGGCTGAATATATTTCAGTGCTCCTTTGTGTTCCACGTTATTAGATGGTGTTCTATTTTCAATCTGAATATTCATAATGTGCTCCTAGAGTGCAGCATCGGAGTAAGTGGCTTTGAGGAAAAATTTTTTTTTTTTTTAAGTGGAAGTTAAAAAAAAAAGAAAAAAAGAAATGAGGAGTGTTCTAATGAGGAACAGTTGAGTACTATGATTTAACATACTTCTGAGGTTTCTATCAGCCTGGAGCCGTTCTTTCTTGGCTTGTACACAGTGCATTTACATGGAGCTCTGTTTGGATGAGTGCCTTCCAAAGTACTAAATGCTCTAATGTACTGAAAAGTGATAAATATGGAAAATGCACACACACATAGGCGCAAACACACACACAAAATACAGATACATATGCGCACATACACACACCCACTTGCAGACACGCTCACCCTCTCCCATACAGATGTTTTCATCTCCTGTAAGGCTAGATGGGTGAAATTTTGAAAGGAAAAATAACAAAATTGTGCATAGTTTATTGATTCACTACCTGGCATTGCATAAATCTGAAATACTGTTTAAGGGGTTGTGTGCGCACACCCCTTTGGTGCAAAACCAAAGAATAAGAATAGAAAAAGGGAAAGAAAATCAACGGGAAAAAAACCAACCCATGGAATAAACCCCATGTGAGTGTTGTCACTTCCTCTCTGACCTGCCTGACCCTGTTAACCTGGAAATACGGGGAGGAAGGGTTTGGGTTTAACCAGCACAAGAAGCTGTGTTGCTGGAGATTGGATGCTGTAAATGCAAACAATAAGATCTGGAAAGCTTGTCACTGTTTACCAAAGGGCTCTCTGCAGTGACCTTAAAAGCTAACAACAGTGATGGGAGTAGGAATGGTAATTGGGAATTTTATAGCACAGCCTTCGCTAATTTCTTTCTGTTAATTCCTAAAAATACTTAGACTACCAAAAAAAAAAAAAAAAAAAAAAAAAAAAGAAGATAAAATTGTGAAAACAAAGCTGAATAGGTTAATGAAATGATAATAGAAAAGTGTCCTTAATGGAGATACAATTGCTGCCTGAAATATTATTACTTACATTTATTTAGATCATTCATGAAAAAATACGTCTGTTTTCCTATACTTTGATTTTTGCTCTGAAGTTTCGAGGAATTTTTGTGCTTTTTCATCTAATATTCCTCCTCTAACTCTCCCAACGTGATTCATTTCTTTAAGATCTTGTTTTATTTTTAAGTCATCAATTACTCAAACTTTGTTGGCCTATCTATTCTCTGCCATCTGGACCCCATACCTTATTTTAAAGCATGTTCAAATAATGACAACCTTCTTTTCTCAATTAATTTATGGGCTGTGGGGACCATTTTTCATTTGTTATCATGCACTTCCATTTGATCTCTCATATCTTTCTTCTGCATCTGCAACCATAGTGTATAAATCTTCCTCTCAAGCATTGTCATGGTACCCAAGATATATAGGTGTAACTCCCTATTAGTTCCACAAAACTGACCTTAATTTCTAAAAATGGTATCAGATGCGAATAAAGTTTGGTAAGATGATTTGTTTTGATTTACTTTGTACCACTTATCTTGGAGTTTTCTTCCTACTTTTCTTTTATCTAATTTAGACAGTATAGTCTTGCAAGCCCAGTTGCATGTTTATCCATTACCTCCCTGCCAATGCTGCTCCTTGGAGAGATGGTGCTGTAAGATTTTTGGATGCTAAGAATAATAAAATGGCATTTTTCAGTAACCTGTAGTAAATATGCAATTTCATTTTGCATTTAAAAATGGTAATTTTGTTTCAAATAAAATACGGGGGTTTTGTACATCTGATGCAGGTGACATTAGTCTGGCAAAATGAACAGAAAC
Organism: Psittacula echo; assembly: GCF_963264785.1. Classification (NCBI taxonomy): domain Eukaryota; kingdom Metazoa; phylum Chordata; class Aves; order Psittaciformes; family Psittacidae; genus Psittacula; species Psittacula echo. The sequence goes on along the minus strand of NC_137742.1, from coordinate 92,732,443 downwards.
AGACAAATCCAAATAGCTTTCATTTTATTCTGCTGTGTTGACAAATGATATGACTTAAAAATCCAATTCTTCCACCGAGCACTTAGAAGAAGCTGGTTTGGACTACTGAAAGGCAACAAAACCCTCTCTTTTTTTGTTATTGTGATGGGGGGGTATGAGGGGGTGAGTGTGCATGTGCTCGCATGTGTGTGTTTTGTTTTACATAAGCAGACTTCAGTCCAGAGTAAGGATTGCTAATTAAGCAAAAACCATGACCAGATGTTTATTAATACCTCTCAGGTTCATGGGATTTGGATAGTGTGCAGTTTTCGTGGACTAATTTGAGAAGGGAAACACCTTTATAATAATAATTAACACCTTTTGGAATAATGGCCAATTATAATTGCCTACTTTGCCTATTTTTCTTTTATCTGATGTACAGGGGGAAAAAACCAAGCCCAACCTATCATCCTCATGATGTTGATATTAATTCTGCGTGTTATTGGGTACATAGTATTAATAATAAATACATAATAATGTACAGATGAAAAATCCCTCAGCCATTTACATTACAACTTTTTTTGTGTGTTGTTATTAGTTTATCACATGCCAACATCGTTAACCTATTTATATGTAGCCTGCCACTAGGTTTGCCTCTGCCAAAGCAACGATGCGTCACTTTGATGCCAAAAAGCACTGAAACAGGAAGAGTTGCTGTTGGGTCCCAGCATGGTGACTTCATCACAGGCCTCAGCTTCAAACTGTGGAGTAATAAAACTGAATAGCACAATATAAAACTCCACATTTCATAAGACAAATATTGCTTTACGCATTCATGTCCCTTGTACTATGTTAACTGTAGGAAGAAATGGAATACAGTTTTAGTGACCCCCTGGGACCTATAAAGGCTATTTCTGAGTCTGAATCTTGCTGTTTAATTTAATCATTTATTATATTAATATTCAAATGGGCTGCATCTTATTAGCTACTGCAAGGATGTTAGTATGTCTGAAATAAATGCCTAATTATGCTTTTGAAGAGAGAGGTTCTAAAGACTTTTGTACATTTGTGCTAATAGAACAGTTCATTTGCAGATTTTTTCTGCAGAAATCAGCAGTCTAAGTGTTTTGTTTTTTTCCTCTCCTTACTTTGAATAAAATAAGAACACAGATCAAATATACCATTGTGATGCCTAAAAAGCACGTATGAGTTTTCCTCTTTGCACTGAGCAACTTCATTCTCCAAGCGAGTGAGTTATACAGTAGCAAACTGACCAGTGCCCTCAGCTTCCAGCTCAATAACACATTAATAAAAATAAGTGCTTTAACCAAATGACCATGAAATTAAGTATGTTCTTATTCAAATTAAAAAAATGGATATGCTTTTTGAAAACATTTTTGAGCCTGACATGGTCATGTTTAAAATACAGTGACGTTTTATTGTTTCAAAAGCCCATTATTATTTTTTTTCCTCAAGTGCAAACCAGAAAAAGATGAGGACTTCAGATTTCACATCTTCAAACAATGGACAGCAGCTTCTGGCAAAAACACATATTGTGACTGCATCAAATGGGAATCAGGATACAGGGACATGAAGAAAAAAACCTAAGTGGATTTCATTTGCAGGATCTCCAGGAAAATCCTTTCCCTAGGTCTGCATAAAGATGACTTAAACTGCAAATACTATGTATGTAAACGGTGCCAACACATTTTAAACTAAATGCACACAGTGTGTTTAGAGCAGTGCAGGAAATTAGTAATAAATGTAAAAGTTACAGTCCACAAAACTAAGAATTACAAGTTATTATCTTTCAAAAGATCACCACAACCAAACTTGGAATAATATTTTTTTTTTTTTTATGTTTTTAAAATCTCTAAATCCAAGATTCCTACTACTGCAAAATTATTTCTTTCATAACTGTTTGCAGAACAGATGATGTTGTTAATAAATGGTTAAAGGACAGAGACTGCTGGAAGCTGATATTCTCATTTTATCTACAAAGAGCCAAGTCAGAGAGCTGCAGGATGAGGTCCTTGAAGTTGACGTGCAAAAGGGCTAACCCTGTCCTACTGGTACAAAGCCTCATCAGAGCATCTCCTGCAGGTGAGGACAAGGATTATCACAGTTATTATTGCCAGGCAAATTATCAGACTTCTTGAACCCAAGAAGGAGAGGTAAGTCAGCTCTCATTGTTGCTCAGGGAAGTTTTTTCTAATGACTTTAGGTCCTGCTACTGCTCATGGGAGTCCTGCCCACAAAGGCTGAGACAAGACCCCACTCCACATTCATTCCTTAATTCACCCAGAGCTTTTGGGGCTGCACCTCATTCCATTCACCCCCACAGAGCCTTCGCTGTAGCCAAGTCATCCTTAAAAACCTGAGTTTTGCTGTGAAGAACTGGAGTCAGTGATACCCCACCACTGCAGGACACATTGAGGACAATTATTTGGTTATCTGAAACCATTGCCAGGATTTCAGAGAAGATCAGTTTATATTATGCCATGCAGTGCAGAATATTTTATAACCGCTATTATCTTAGTGATCAACTGAAATTATTAACAATGGTCAGCTGAGCTTCCCTGTATATAAAACAATAGCTTTGGTACTTTTTTAATTTATGGCAATAATGTTTCTCTCAGTAAGTAGTTGATGCATTTCTCTGTTAGAAAATACTTAAAAATACATGTTGTCATCCAGTTTTGCCTTCTTTTTCCTGCAGATGAGATTTCCACCGTCAGTTTAACGAGTTGAAGCAGAGCTAGGGCATCAATAGTTAACCTTATATTACCCTCTGGTGAACAGACACAGTATCAATGTAGGGGTTTAACTACCACACCACTAAAAACACATATTCCTGCAGTTTTAGACTAGCCATAAGAATTCTGTGTATATGTTTTCCTCATTATTTGGATGTGCTGTTTGAATGTTGTGATCAGTGATTCAGAGCACATGATTCATCAGGAAGACATTTGCTAGGCAGACATGTGAGGAGCTGTCTGCCTCTTCAATCTCACTGACAGGGCAAAAATGCTGATTTATAGTAAATCATTAAAATCTGCTTATTATTGCACTGCTTGTTCCTCTTCTCCACTTCAAGCCAGCATCTTGATCTGCATCATGTCTCTTACAATTTTATACTACAGCAAGCAGTTATTTAAACAAGAGATAAATGATCCTTAGTCTTTATTAGTGCACATGAAAGGATATTTTGTTTAAAGAAGACTAATTAAGAAAGCAGGCTCTATTTTCTTGCTCAGTTTAGGGAAAAATAAAGATTTAAAACATGTAAGTGCAAAGAATTATTACAATAAAACAATATTTTAAAATTATTATTGAATACCTTGCAATTTTTTTTTTAAAACCCAAACAAAAACCCATGGATAAGCAGCTCAAACACCACCAAAAATATCTGGAAGGAAGGAGAGGTCAGATGGCTATTCAGCTTGTGATAGAACCCAGCAAAGACACAGCTAAATATTATGTGATTATTGGTGAAGAGGGAAAAAAACCCTTGGAACTAGAAGTAGGTGTCAGCTGGGTACAGTGACAGAGGCAACATTAAAATCATTTTCAAGAAGGAGAGGCAGGAAAGTTTTGTTTACTCTAAGAGGTGGTTTTGTGAAATAATACAATATGTAAATATGCCGTCAGAAAAACAAAGAAACAATACAAAAAGGTCTATATTGTGTATGTGTTACTTACAGTAAAATTTTTAATTTGATGCCTGGGGACAGAAATCCTTGCCACTGAATTACAAAGAAGTGAATAAACTGACTCAAAATTAATCCATACAGATCTGTCCCCTTAATAATACTAATTCCAGAGAACAAAGCAGTGCATAATGCATTTTAAATTAACTTGGAAAATGCATAATTTATATTTGTTTTATTTCTTAATATTTGAACACAGGTATGTTTTAGAATGCTAAGGACAAGAAAGGAGAGGACAGATTTTGTCCATGTATGTTCAATTTAAGAAAAATAAAACCAGATAGAATTTTTCAAGCTCTCTTAGAAAAGGACTTCAGCTATGAAATATTACAGAGAAAGGATAAACACAGTTAGGAGATTTTTAACATGCTGTGAAATTAATATGTTTGGTTAAAATATAAAAAGGGTCCTAATTCCTAATAAAACATTCTGAAATAGATAATTACCTATTAGTTTGGATCAAAAATAATGTCCTTACTCATGAGAAGCAATTGAGAGATACCCGGCAGGGTGCCCTGTCAGGCATGGCAGGCAGGGACAATACAGAATGTACGAGGGCAGGGGTAAGGCACTGCACTGCAATGCTCCGTTCCATGAAAAATACATGGTGCGCATGGGAAACGGCAAGGCTCAAGACTGCTTTATTAATGCTCTTCACCTACACATGTAACATTGTCACCTGCCTCTTATATGTATCATATTATTTACCATATGTGTGTGCAAGTAGAAAACCAGACATGCTGTGTCTGATCTAGAAAAGCTGTGCCTGCAATTCAGGGATGCATTGATGTAATTCAGGAATGCACTGGTCCTTCTTCTGCTGGGGGAATTTAACAGGTCAGCTTTACTCTCTGCAGCCCACGGGGCAAGCCCTCAGTTACCCAGGCATTGCATCATCGTGTGGAAAATGTAATGCTGGTATATCAGTCTTCTTTCAGACTGTGCCTTTTGGACAAATTCACAGGCGCTGCACTGCCTCACTGTTTGAAAGTTTGTTTGATCTGAAAGTTTGTTGTTCAGTTTGAATTAAACAAAAAAAAAAAGAAAAAAGGAAGGAAAACAAAAGGATTGCTGCTACAGTACAAGCAGATGGTAATGTAATACAAGGAGAGAGCATCTGGATTTAAATATTCTTAGTCTGGAAAGTTAGTCCTCACTGTTTCCACTCTCTCCTCTTCCAGAGTAATTTTAGATCTAATAAATAGAAAGGGTGCTTGAAGAGGGTCAAACAACAATCAGGTAGGTGTATGCATTTTGCATAGCCTTCTCTGCAGAGATGGGGCAGGTCTGCATGGGTGAGAGGTGTTGCTGCATTTTCTCTCTGCAGTACCAATCTGGGCAGCTCCTGCAAGGAAAAATAAGCTTTTATAGAGATAAAAAATTTTACAAGCATTTCCATTCTTGCATCAAAGCTATGATGCTGAGTGTGGATGGAAACCTGACTGAGAACTGAAAAAAATCAGATTTGCATGACTATATATACTTGAGGAAACATTGGCTCACTTGGTATTTAAATCAGTGGTGGTACCTGTGCCAGCTGGTAACCAGTAACAATTTAGAATATTTTTTTCTGGTGGAAATTTTAGTTATTAATACTGCTAATTGTTAACTTGTTTTGAGTGGTTTCCATAGGAGCACATGACGGGTAAAAAGCGTATTATATTAAGATTTTTTTTTCTAAATAATCTTTATGATGTTCAAAAGAGGTGAAATTTGCCTGTGACCAGACTTGCTTACAGCACAGAAATTCAGCCCCCAGTTGCTAAGTTATAAATCTTTCTGCCACATTGGGTAGAACGTCACATTACCTTGAACTAAATTTGTAAAGAATGACCATTGTCCTCACAGGTGTAAAAGAAAAATGTAGAGTGTGTCCCAAACCATGGGGTTTAATAGGCTATGCACATGAAACTACAAAGTAAGGAAATAAAACCCAGCCAATGTAAATTTATCCAAAATGATTACTTCCATAGTGACAATTTGTTAAATAATGACTTTACTAAAAAACCTAAATTGATTACATTTTGCACACTTTTAGTATTTTAACTACCTGGAAAAATATCAGCTTATGTTTATAGGAAAACATTCCTCATTAATTCCTTCCTTGGTGCTCTGGTTGCGAGTTATTTTCAATAACTCAATTTACAGGCTAGCCTTATCATAGGATAATGCAAATTAATGCTTTCAGTCATAAGTGTTTCTCTAGGAAACAGTAATTTCAAGTTAATGTCTCTTGATGTGAAATGGAGTGCAGTGTCACAAGCTCTCTCTCACCAACCTACAAATTAACTTCTGTTCCCTCTGTAGAAGAAATATGGATGGTGTCCTGCTCTGCCCTCCCTTAAAAAGTTATACATGTATATGAGTATGTGTGTATCAGGTCACTCTTCAGTGAACTGGCTATCCTCGATTTTCATTGGTGCAACCAAAACTGTGTGAAAAGGCTGTACACAGCCATTGCAAATAAAGGAAAACCAAAGTACTATGACTTACAGCATGCTACTACAATGAAAGATAACCATTGATCCCCAAACCAGGCATGTTTGGGCAGGTTGGTTTGGCTTGTACCGAGGGATTAGTAAGAAAGAATTTGTAACAAACAACAGTTGAAAAATTCTCCAATCCAGTATGGCTATGTCTTCCGCATATATATATTTGATCTTGTATTTTCAGTCCAATCTTTTTAACACAGCCTGCAGAACTCCAGCCCTATGATATTGCACAGAGAAACCACAGCACTTCTCTCCATCCTCCCAGCCTTCTGCACATGGTGGAGCATGTTTTGTGAGACAGGGACAAAGTAAATTCTGAACTACTACGAGGGAATTCAGTTGCTATAAAGTCAAAGTAGCTGCTTTTCCTGGCTATGCTCTTGATGGTGCCTTCCCTTAGAGTTCCCACAGTGTTGAAGACACCTGTGGTTTGGACTGTTGGTTGTTTCATCTTCTTGCACAAAATCCCTTTTTTCTTTGCTTTCTTATTAGTACTGAAGTAAAAATGTCTGATTTTAGTTGCACCTCCCTCCTGAAATTTATATAAAAATGAGTACTGAAAAAACCCAAACCAAACCCCAAGCAAAAAAACAACCAACCATCTTCTCCATTTTTCCTTTGCATAAGGCAACTAAGTTATACAAAGCAAGCTTTGTAAACAGGCAAATTGCAAAAATCCCATCTTACAATATAGAACATTTTGTATCTTTGCATACTCCTGAACTATTTTTGGAGATATCCATCTCCCTGTCCCACCATAGACAGAACTTGTGGGCTGCTACTCTTTGTCCTCCGCAAAACCCCAGTCTCCAGCAAACTCTGAGTTGACACCAGTAATGCTGCTTACTTTTTCCCAACAAGAGGAACTAGTGTCTGGACTCCTAAAGAATAAAAACAAGTTAAAAAAAGGTGGTAAATAGCACTGAAGTAGGATGCCCACTGAGCATCAGCTAGGACAGTTCCAACAAGTCCTTTGAGCTAAAGAGAGCACACAGCTCAGCAAGCCTCAGGCTGCTATGGGAAATTATGTGGCACCAAACTCTGCACAGGCTGCAGGTCATGAACTCACAGAGGAAGGAACTGGGCTCTTCTGAAAATTCATGGGTAGGATGCGTTCCATGAGAAGGGAAAAAACCTAAATTGCCTACCGCTCTTGCTCCAGAGAGAAGTAGCTATGCATCCTTGGGAAATATCTTTTCTCATCTTGAGTACAGGCAAGAGAATGAAAGTAGAAGTGCTCGTCAGCAGCCAAAGGCAGATGTGGCATTTCAGAGGTAGGGGAATCCAGGGCAATAATAAGATCTGAGATAGAGAATAAGGTAGAATCCTAGAAAATGAAAGGGAAGGAAGAAGAAGTGATACTGCAATAAAAGGAATGAAGAATGGAGGACAGAGCGTTCAAAAATCGAGATGAACAAATGAAATGGCAAAATTAGGGCGGAAAAGCTGCAGCATGACTGATTTTTAAAAGCTAAGGGCCTGATATCTATAGGAGGAGGAAACGAATAAAGGCTGGGGGGAAAAAGGAAATAAAGACAATCTGGGCTGATTGAAAAAACAGAGACAAAGAAAACAAAGCATGTCTCAAGAAACAGCAGCAGGAGTGGAGAGCACAGATTCCTTTGGGAGGAGGCAAAAGAGAGTAGCTGCATGCTCAGGACAGAAAGGGATTGCTTGAGAAACCACTGGCAAAACACAACATAGTTTCTATTTATTAACACAGATTGATTAATAATTTTTTTTCTCCTAAGATCTGAAGCAAATTGTGGGGCTCAGGACACTAAACAAGGATGCAGGAAAATGTTTAGTTTAGTTTAGGTTATGTAGCTGAGCTTTAGCTTTCAGAGTGTCTTGAAATAGCACATACTGAATAAAATTGCAGAAAGTATAATAGCCTGTTTACAAGATCAAGGCACAGAAGCAATTCGAATGAAAGGTTAATAAGATCAGAGTTCATAAATTAAGGCTTAAATTCTCTTTTTCTTAAAGAGAAAGATTTTGATGAAACATCATGCCATCTATTTTAATTGTAGAAATTGTTAGACCTATGGAAGAGCAGAAGGGATAATATGTAATCAGTGAAAGGACATGGTTTTTTGACCAAGGAAATGCCCTTCTAGACAAAGTCAAAGACATCGCATATTCAGGAATCAATAAATTTTTCTTCAGTTGAAGAAGTCTTGTATTGTCCACATTGACTCATGTTATCCTACCTCAAATGGTTTTACTTTCTCAAAGGAAGAATCTTTTTCCCTTGTATTTTCTTTCTTTTCTTTCTTTTTTTTTTTTTTTAATGTGGCCACAGATAATTCATTCTGACCAAAAAGCAAAGACTGAGATAAGAGCAGAAAGACCAGAAATGTTACTTTGATTTAGTAACTTGAAAACAACCAAAAATATTTGGTTTTATGTTTCCAACATAAATAGTGTCATGTTTAGAATTATATTTGCAATCAAATTTATGAAGTCCAAAGATATCATTTTAATTCATAAGCATCACTTCTATTTTTTGGAGACATTTTTCTTGCATTAGGTTTCTTAAGAGTGTGCAGAAAATGATACTGCAAATTCAGCACTTAAGAGAAATGATAATCAGACAGTATCACATTTAAATCATAATGTTACATTACATTGCAATGCATTGCTCTTCTTACAACTTGTATCAATTCCCTATAGACCATCGTTCCTTAGAGAAAATAAGAGATTTCTTCAGCAACAATCCCAAAATAATTTTTGCGCTTTGGATTTGTTTTGTTGGGTTTTGGGGGTATTTTTATAGAAAGACAGTTTACACACAAAAAGATGGCTTCTGATGTGATAATTGAGACTCATCTGGCAAAAATGTTTTTCTTTTCACAGTTACTCCTTTTGGACTTCATCCTGCAGAAGGCTCAAACAAAAGTCTTGGCAAAAATTCTATGACCGAATGATTGAATAAAGTGGCTGCTGTTTAGAGGCCTGTGCTGCATAAGCGCAGTGCAGCAGGACCTCCCATCACTTCATGTCTGCCCTGTGCTGGGAGAAAGTGCGTGCCATGGCAATATCACCAGGGCAGCCATTTTCAAGGCTTTCTTACCTGCCTTGCAGCACACCTCACTCACTGTGGGGCAGGGGAGAAGCACCAGGACTGCCACCAGCTTTGTGGGCATCCTCTCCTCCTGCAGCTACACTCTTCAAAGCTCCTGAGGGTCCGGATGGCCTTTAGTCTGACTCCTGAAGAAAGAAGACTGACTTCTATCTGCACAGCCTCCGAAAAGGGAGAAAGTAGAAGTATAAATAAAAATTGGTGGCGCCTGAAAGACAAATCTGTGCTACAGCTCCACTGTGGACAAGCGCTTGCTGGGCACTGGACATAGGAGTGGGAATTTCCTTGCATCTAGGAGGAAATCAGCACCTCAGAGAGTGAAAAAGTGATATTAATAGGGAACATCGCCTCCTTTGTCAATGAAACAGCTTGTTTCAGGGATTTCGCTTTTGAACAGAATAAACAGTAACTAATCGGTAAATGTTATTTTGCATGTGTGTATATCACTGAATTGCTCCAGCTCCTGTAATGTGATATCATACATCAGAGTCAAGAAAGATTAACAGCTCTGTCAAATGTCATCAGTGAAAACTGTATGCATACAGTCAGCTCCTGTGGAAACACTTCTGAGGAAGCTAAGTTTAATTCAAATAGTTTTCAAAAAACATCTCCAATTGTCATAAATAGGAGAGTCCCTGGAGAAGCAGATGTTAGTTCTATCAAATACAGTAAAACATCTTAAGAAAAAACAAACACACAAACAAAAAAAAAGGCAAATTTTACTGATAGAGTGTTTGCTAGAGAAAGACCCAAAAATTTACAGTGGATGTCATTTTGCCATTTAAAAATACTGTCATGTGTATCATTAAAAAAAAAAAAGAATATTCTCTTAAATGTCTTATTTAGTTTTGAAATGAAAAATATCAAATAGTTAAACTTTATTATGTGTAAAATTGGTTTTAGATCATGATGTAAATGTTACATACAGGAAAGCAAACTTGGAAAGCAAGGAAAAACAGCTTGCTGCAGAAAGATCCAAACCACCAAAGCCAAACAGATGTTTTTAAGCTAAGCTGATTGTACCAAGGACAACATGCCATCATCTATAACTGAGCCCCCAAGGAGAGAGGCCAAGATTACTGGGGGGTTATGAGCCCTGGTATGGCTATTTAGAACCATGCAGAAACCCTTGAAATGCTGTGTGTAAAAACAAAGGAGCCTTTGGACAGATGCAGTTTCCACCCAAGAAGTCCTGGTTTCAACTGCTCAAGAGCAAGAGCTACTGAAAAGCCTGAGCGCTGCAGTCGAGCACTAAGCTTAATCCTACTGAAAATTGTGTGAAGTGGCATATTTGCTTACTAAATTTCTTTCTTCAAAATAAACCTAGTTCTAGATATACAGCATTAAAGAAGAAACAGCTTTGAAATAAAACAGCTGTTTATTTTTCTGGACTTTTTTTTCTGCTGTCATTTTTTTTCTGCTGTCATTCTTAGAAGAAACTGAGATGGGCTACACACCTACAGAAGTATGCACATATTGAACTCTAAACGTTAATCATAGTGTCATTAAATCAAAGGAACATCTCACCATGTAAATAGGCCTTAATTCCTTGCAGGAACATCATTGGACAGGTAACTGGCCCCTTGCAGGTCAGCTAAACCTCGTTCTCTTTCTTTAAGAGGTCTTTTCTGTAAGACTCAGAATTTCACCTGTTGTTTTTATAGACTCATGATCTCACATTCACATAACCATCACAAAAGAGCACTACTGTAACTTTTTGACAAGCTGGATCACCAAAGGTAACACTGGCTAACCAGAAAGCAGAGGTATCCATGGCATATACACAGTATCAAAATGAGTAAGATTTTATGGTATATAGGCGAAACATGAGTAAACCCTTTTGTTTTTGTTAAAGATTTCTTTTCGTTACAGATATTTTTCTTCAAAAATGCTAGGTGCCAAACCGAACATTTAATTGTACATCTAAATGGTGAGAACCTATGCCACTAAATGACATTGCTACATGAATGAGGGATGAGCCATCAAGTGAAGGCACTCACCATGATCTAATGATCCTTCAGGAGAATAGTGTTCAGAAATTACTTTGTTAGTTCCTTTGCAGGTAACCAGCACCACTCACATGTCAGCAATAGGATGCTGAAGAGCCCATCAAAGGCCAACTGCAAGATGCCTTGTGCCTTGCAAAACTGATGTTGCAAAGAAAAGTATAAAAGATGTGACTGATCTGATGGGTTGATGAGAAGGACAATGAATCCTGCTACAGCTTATGGGCATTCACCCAGCCTTCCACACACTTGTCCTGCAAACTTTTGGTGTATGTGCCCAGAAACTTCTGTTAAGACAGTAGCTTCCAGCTTCCAAAGCCAGTTAATTTTTCCTTTTAACTGGAAACTGTGTTCTCTCCACTTCATGATCTAAACCAAACTGCAGGATATTAATAAAAAGTAAGAAGTAATGACTAACAGATTAAATTTCTTCCATATTAATCTATCTGGCTGGAGGACAAGATTGACACTGCACAGAGGAGATACATTGGGCTCACTTTCCAGTCATATTGAATTAAATTATGGAAAAATCTTTGGATTTTCTTTCATATATTGGCACTTACCAAGTTGAAAACCATCAGAGGCAAGCCATGCAGTCTTCTTCATGTTATCGAATACTTCAGAGTTTTGCGTGCCAGGTCCTGCCATTGCTAGTGGTGAGAAGGACTGGTTTCCACTTATTGAGTTGTCTGACTGCAAAATCAGTGTAGGAGTTTGGTACTGCAGGCTCTGCAATTCAAATTGAGCTGCTTGGGGGACTAAGCGATCAAAATTGCAGAATCACAGAATCATAGAATCATTGAATGGTTTGGGTTGAAAGGGACCTTAAAGATCATCTGGTTCCCACACCCCTGCCATGTGCACCTTCCACTAGACCAGGTTGCTGGAAGTCTCATTCAAATGCCCCATTTGCACCCTCATCTTGACACACCTGGGTCAGATATGTGTGAATGCCCCTGTGATACCATTCAGGGAGGTGTCCATAAACATCTTTTCATTAGGAGGCAGGTATTCTCAGTTAGAATGGTGCTAAAAAGATTTTATTCAGCTAGGGAAAACAGGCTCTCTAAATCGTCTTTGTTTCACAGCATCATGTCTTATTTCAACTATTAATGAAAAGGTCCGTTTTAATGTTATTTAAAATGCATTTAGGAAAAAGGCTGCATATGAAACAATGTCAAAAACCACCAAAAAAAAGTCAAAATCATCATAAAAGACAGCTTTCTTGGAGAAATATTGCACTGGATTTATTTAAGAAAGAAAGACTCAGTATTTTCTGTTTGAAGGATTTTAATGAATAAATGTTATTCCTATTTATTATTTACTACTTTCAAAATTTAATGAATAGTCCTGGTGATAATTTCTTTATTTCTATATTTATAGAAATACAGAATTTCATACATAGTGAACTGTGTTATTATCTACACATGTTCTGCCTTTCTGTAAATACAGAAATTTGGTGTTTGCCAGTAGAACAATTCATTACAATTTGAAAGTGGATAAATAATGAATAGTAATGTCATTTCTTCATTAAAATTCTACAAAAGGAAAATATATACTCGTTATTCCTTTCATGAATTCGGCCTATTGAAGGTTCATAAATAATTGTGCTTCACAATTGTGTCTAATTAGCAATGAACTTAAATCCAGTGCATCCAAAAGCCTGAAGCAAAGAGAGGGATTTTTTTTTTGCTGTTTTATTTCTCACTCTCAATGGCAACTATCTGATTTTTGAATGTACCTTTGCTGATGTGACAAAATGATGCATCTTCAAAGATCAATATTATGCATACTTCTTTTTTTTATTCTTCCCCCAAATTCGCTCTTAAAAATGCTTCTCCACATTGAAGTTCTCGTAGAGCGTTTTTATTCCCTAACACAAGCTCCCTTACAGAGCCGTGCTACCATAGGAATGTCTCGCTGTGCAAGAGTTACTCCTGGAGCAAGCTTAAGTAGTGACATCTGCTTTGGAAACACTCTTAAGGAAGAGTTGTGCAAAAAGGCACAAGGTTGGGTCTTCCCTGCCAGGAAGGACTGTTAGAATTTCAGCACATAGGCAAAGTCACAGCTCTTTCTTTCCCTGCGCTGGCTTCAAAGTCAATATACGAAACAAACTGATCATACCGTTAGTATTTTCCAACAACACATCCTGAAGAACTGTTAAAGAATGATTTACATTTAGCCATCCCTCTTTTCTGTATAAGCTATTTTAGTAGAGACTGGCTGGTGTAAAAATGGAGCTAGATGTACTAAATAACCCATATTCTTCAGTTTTCAGTATCTCCAGTTTCTGTGATGCTTATCACAGGCCTATATTGCTGTTCCCATCGAGATTCCTCAGCAGGCTTGATAAAAATCCTAAATATATTTGCTGTTTTCAATTCCCCTAACTAGGCAGACATCAGTAATGCTCTTGGCTTTGTTCTTTGTGCATTTTCAAAGGAGCTTAAGCTCATACTCTAACTGATTTGATGTTATCTGATTCTTAAACCATCACCAGCTATGAAACATCTAAGTCTGTTATGAATAGTCATCTAAACAACCAGTACTTCTTTATGAGACACCAGCAGGTTATTTGATTATATTACAATCACATGCCTTGCAGTTGAACTTTACTGTTGCCAATGAAAAGCAGAAGAGAGGAAGAAGGAAAGGGAAATGGCTCTTTGCTTTTCTTAGTGTCCTTTGTAACTCATACAACTCATACAGTGAGGATATCAGACAATGTCTTTATTGAATTTATGCCATCAAACTATTTAACACAAAATATGATATATTTTTAGCTGACCTTGTCTTAGAAAACAAAGAAAGACTCCAACAGATTTTTTAAGTGAAAGCATCTAATATCACAGCTCCAATAAAATAAACATCTCTTTTGTTTTTCCTCTCTATCCGTTATAAAGACCAAAGAAAGGTCTAAAGACAGATCCCTGGTGAAACAAATTTAACTAAAATAACACTGCTGCCTGGGTTTAGAATTATCTCAGCTCCTTCCAAATATAGAAAATAGAAAAGTAAGTGCAGTTTGTCATCATACTTCACCTCTGAGAAATTCTTATCCTTCAACAAACAAAACTATGAATTAAAATGATCTTTCAATACAACCGCTGGAGAAAGTTAGCTAGGGAGGAGTCAGGGATTAACTATATAAGCTGGTTTCCACTCTAGTTCTCCCACAGACATCCAAAATGACACTGGTCAACTCAACAATTTTTTAGGTACCTGTTCTCCCATAACAAAATCCATAGCCATGAATTAAATCCTGATGGCTTATAAAATGCATCCAGAGAGTTAGGCACAGAGAATAATAAGTGAAAAGCTGCCTAATATAACATAAATCTAAAAAACATAGTCACCCTTGGGCATAATAAAATGGGCATAATAATATTCTCCTACCTCACGGAGTGCTACCAGCATACATTTACAAATGCATAGGTTCATAAAGACTACGGAAATAGTTTTGAAGACTCTCCTATACCCTGACATTGCCTGTCCCTAGCAAGAGGTGTGAGTGGGGGCACAGGCTTATAATTTATTGTTCTTGCAACTTACTGTTTGAACAGGTTTTTACTTGGTGCTATTCATCTGTCTTTAAGAATGCAGGAGTCATATCTTATAAACTACTTGGGATGAGAAGTTTAGTGTTTCCCCACTCTTTTCCCATGTTTCTCACACTGCCGTTTATTCTAAGTCTGGGAATTATCTGGAGTACCTCAGAAACCAGAATTCAGCAATACTGGTTTGATGTTTGTCTTTCTGTCAGGCCTCTAAGCAAATAAAAACCATTGTCTGAATGTTTGGCAATGTCTAAATTCTTATAGCAAGAATGTGTATGTCTTCACATACATGTCCTTTGCGTCCACAGACATATACAGCAACACGGTAAGAGATCTGCAGAAGTGATTCCCCATTTGAACACACTGCGACCTGGATGCCCATGTAGGTATATTGTTACCATTTTTGCAGCCTAGGTGGAGAGGTTTGAAAATACCCCCCCTGTGACCTGTCATTAGTGAAACTGAAATGAGGACAGCTTCATGTAAGAGGCTTTCTGAATGCCTTGAAATATACTCAGCATATTTTAAACGGCTTTAATTCTACAGTACTTTTAATATAACCCTTTAAACATGAGGGAACACAAAGGGAAGGTTAATTGGAATGGCTAATTAAACATAGTGAAGTTAAAGAACTGGAACACTGGGATTTTGTTTTGATATTTAGCAACATCTCATAACCCTAAGGACATTGATTTAGCCTAAGGTCTGGTATTTTTATAAATTGCGACATTGCCTGGAGACCCAAAGGAGGGACAAAAGGGTTCAGTGCTTGTAACAACAGATTCCCAGAGGAGCCTTAATAACAATTATAACCAACATGATTATTTGCATTAGTTAAAAAATAAATCCATCTCTCAGGTTTTAGTAGTTTTGTACTGATCAACTAGGATATAGAAATAGGCAGAGAAAACCTGCAGCAAAAGCACACTGGATCCCAGGATCAAAAGGACCGAAATTCATATCTCATGACTCATTTCTGGATCTGCAGCCACAAACTACATTATGCTGTGGATAATCACAGAGCAATTCAAAACAGTCCCCAAATGTGTCAATGAATAATAAAAAAAAGTGCTTCTCTAGACTTACCAGTCTTAGAATAACTTTCAGAAAGTCTGTGAGGTGGAGTTATGCATTTTTATACCAAGGAAAATGAACAACATACCAAAGTTACAGCTGTCAGAGAAACATACAAAGGAGGTGATGATGTCCAGATCTGGTCCTCAATGTTGAAGGATGTCTGTGCCTTGTGTTGTGCTATGTGGATATGCCAGTGGCAAACCCAGTAGAGCAGAAACTGCCAAATAACACTGAAACTAGAAATAGAAGAGCCACACCAGTAAGTACACACCAGTAAATCTTGCATTTTTTTCTGGGTTTGGGACTAGCATCTCTCCTGCGTACTGCACAGTGCAGGAATGCATGATGCAAACCTGCCTGTTTGCTGTGTCTCATGTTATTAAACTGGAAGCACAAATGAAAGCTGCTGAAGCTCTGTTTGCTTTGTTCGGTGAGCTCCATTTCCATGAGAGCTGACCTTATTGTACAAAATAAAGCCTTGCTTTGATTAAGGTATCCAGATGGCCTTCCTAGACATAGCTATAGACTGCTGAATACTAAGATACTAAGAACAAATTAAAGCAGTTGTGGGGTTTTCTGTTGGTGGTTTTTTGTGGTTTTGGTTTTTTTTTTTTGTTTGTTTGGTTTTTTTTTGTTTTGTTTATTGTTTGTTTTATGCTGTTTGCTTGGGGTTTTTTATTATGGTTTTCTTCCCACAAACATAAACATGTCACAGTTAAGATAAGGAGCTGGATGACTTCTTCAAGCATTTTCTTTTCTTAGCTCATGGAGAAGTTCCCACAACAGATTACAGTTTGCTCACAATTGTTTACCTTCTCCATTTCTAACATCATCATTCAGCTGCAATAGTCTTGTAACAGTGCACAGATTACAATATCTGCTGAAAACCAGGATTTTCCAGCCTTAGCAATGGTACCTAGGGAATTAACATAACTCTTAAGGATTAAAGTGAGATCCTAGCCATACTTACACTATCTGTGTACCCAGAGGAAGGGTTAGTATCTATGTTACCAGTATTCATATGGCTGATGCAAAAGTGTATATTCTTTTTAGGAATGTTGACTTCTACTAATTTAAGGATAGAATTATTACATTACTAGAATATTAATGCCATAGATGCATAGAAAATTAATGAACTGTATGAGTGTGTTGGTTTAGTTTAGTAGCTGGATTGATAGAAAGCAAGCAGAAATACAGAGGGCACATATAAAACCTCCAGTATCCCAACCTGAAGCAATTACCTGCCATGTATTATGTCCAAGACCAACCAACATGATAGAATCATAGAATAGCTTAGTTTGGAAAAGATCTTTAAGATCAAGCCCAACAATAAACTTCACACAGCCAAGTCCAACACTATACCAGTTCCCTAAGAGCCACATCATAGAATCATAGAATCACAGTCTGGTTTGGGCTGGAAGGGACCTTAAAACTTATCCAGTTCCAATCCCCCGTCATGGGCAGGGGCACCTTCCACTAGAGCAGGTTGCTCCAAGCCCCGTCCAACCTGGCCTTGAACACTGCCAGGGATGGGGCGGCCAGTTTCTCAGGGCAGTCTGTGCCAGATGTCAAAGTATAGCTTCACAGTTTATTTTATTCCACAAAGCCATGGCTGAATGCTTTTCAGCTGACCTTTCCCACTTCTGCACAGTTCCTACACATGGCACCACTGCTCATGGAAGGACAGCAAAGGCAGAAATCTAATCCAGCTCTGTGTAACCAGGCCCTGCTGGAAGTTCTCTGGGGTCTGTCCAGAGCTTCACTGAATACAATGAAGCCTTGCGTTTATAGTAGACAAGGAATTCCACATGTGATTTTTTTTTTTGAATTTGGAGAATGTTTGGATTTGGGTCATAGCTGTGATGCCTGGCACCATCTCTCCAAAGAAGATTTGCTGACAATCTACCTACATTTAGATACATAATTCCAATTTCATGAATATCGCAGCAACATTAAATGATTTTGTGAAGCTGCAATCCAGCTCTGAAACAATTTGCAGCAAAAGGTATTCAGGCACCAGATAAATCTGCAAATTCACTGCTTTCATTAATACTTACAAAATACTTGAGAGTAGAAGAGGCCTTTATGCACTATATGAAATATTTAACTGGAAACATATTGCCAATAATCAAATGTAAAGCTCAGAAACCTAAATACAGTCTAAAAATTTGGAACTTACTGCTGAGATAGCAAATAGCTTGTTCTTTATTCCTAAAGGTCTTGCAAAGTTTTGTCATACCTTTGCAAAAAATATGTGTGAGAAATGTGAATCATTCTTGTAAAATCCAGCAGGAAAGGACCACTACCCAGCTGTCTTTGTTGCCCATTTAGAAAACCAGAAAATGGTTTAACAGTGATTGCTTTCACTTTAATTCCTCCTCCCATTCTAATTTCAGCAGGAGGAGATTCTGCTCCTATCAGGGTGGTGTAAGTCCAGAACTACTCTGCTGACTTCACAGAGGCGTAAATGAGAACAGAACAGAGACAATTGCTTTTAAATGGATTAATCAGAGCGAGTTAAATAAAAAGCAGAAAATTCCATCCCCATTTTATATTCAGGTCAGAATTTGGGGATTTGTTCTCCTTATTTGCCACTGTTTCAGAACTAGGAAATAATATCTGAGAATTCTTTTTTCTTTCTTGACAAAGAGCGCTAGTCAAAAACTGGGAACCAGATGGCTGCTTATATATTTCTTTTTTTTATTTACTGCAATACTAAAGCCACCATAAAAAAGCAAAGTTGAACAGACAGAGCTAATAATATAATCATTCAAAACACCTGCAAACAGTGCAGATGGGCAATTTCTGTCTGCAAAATCATCAGTGAAAGACCGCCTTCCCATATGGGCAAATCTAGCTGCCTTAGAGCTTCCTAAGCTCTGTCCCTTACCTTAAGAAAACCTGCATTGAGCATATGCAGTCTTTTTATAGCAGAGCAGAAGTGTCTGTATCTGCCTGTTTATTTTAGCTAAATATAACTTACAGCACTTATAGCCCTCTACCAGTGTATTTGATTTGCCCATTGTATGTCCCAAAAGGGCAGAAACCCTGAAGTAGTAAAGCAAACAGCTTTTATTCAGGCAGAACATTTACAGTTCTTAATGTGTATTAATGAACCCCAAACACACAAGTTTTATTCCTTTATGTTAGCAGTTACAGGACCAAGGTTGCTGTTGCTGGGGTGTGTGAGTACATATGTCTATCTTATGTGTGCATGTGTTTAATACTGAGTTATGAAATTATTCCCCCCTTATTAAAAAATAAATCCTCCTTCTGGCATCTTTTTGGCATGTCGTCTCCAATGCTAACATACATCGAGAAATGGGAAAGAATGAGACCCAGGGTCTTCTGGAACTGATGCTGGTGCTGCCATTGATCCCCAGCCAGGATGGACTGATTACATGCTGCAAGATCTTTTTTCCTCCCCAGCTCTTTGTCACTTGAAGTATCAAACCCACATCAAGCCCTGGCTGGTGGGTGCTCCCCAGCTGAACTTCCCAATCAGATGTGAACCCAAATTTCTGGAATTCTGTGTGATCTACAAACTGTGATCCCATACTGCTCATTTCATCTCTGGCACTGTCATTTAGGTGAAATATTCAGCTCTGATGTTAGTATTATTTTTGAGTCACCATCATTACGAAACCACCCCCCTTAAACTTCAGTGTTTTATGTGGAAGTCTTACTCATAGATTTGATTCTCCTCCAGGAAGATACATGATGTTGTAGAAAAACAAAACCAAAAAAAACCCACCCAAGTGTAATTAAACACAGTGAAAACGAAAGTAGCAAGGATGTTCCAATCCAAGCAAATAATTTACAATACTACTTTATTCAATGAATTTGCTCTCTGTTATATCTTTGCTCTCTACAACATATAAGAAACCACAGATCTAACACATTTTTTTTTTTAATACAAGCTGTGGACAAAAATAGAAAGCTTAACTACATTTTTACACTGATGTTCTTGTTAGGTGTGAGCACTCACACCAACTGCTAAATAAAAAATGTTTCTTGTTCCAGAATATATGTAAATTTACGTTCAAATTCCCTGTTGCTCATTACAAATATAATTTTTAATGCATTTGTTCTGCCCAGAGTGATCTCAAAAACAAGCCCAGCTGAAACACAAATGGTCAGGAAATCATAACATGATTTTAGGGTTCTTTTTACCTCTTAAAACCCACCTTAAAATTACGGCACTAGTGAGTATCTGCAGCGAGAACATCATGGAGGGAGGGTGAATGCAGATCCTGATGAGGCAGTGACCTTCTCCAGGCATTTTCCGCATTCAGGGTCCACGCAAGAGGTCTCTCTGGAAGGAGCTCATTGCTGTGACAGGGCCTTAAATTTCATTTTCTTCAAATATGTGCACAACTTTGAAATTTGCTTTGTATAAATACTTCCTGGCAGTGAAATGCAACTTCTCAAATAGCCAGTGAAAGAACACAAAGGGAGCAGAAACCAGGCCACAAGGAATGCAAACATTCACAGAAAATACTGTACATTATGCACCTAGTCCTGGTGAACATCATCATTAGTCCATTTCACCGGGGTGCATGACATTAGCAGCCCATGTCATTGCTTTAACATACTATTAAGAAGATAATAACACCATAGGGAAGGAAGTAGGGGAGAATCCAGGTAAAGAAAGGTCTAGTATCTGCATTATATATCAACATAATGCTGCAGAAAAGTCAAGTCTGCTCTCCTAGCAAGAGCTTGGGAGACTACAGCTTTTATACTGCCAGCTCATGTAAGAGGAAAAAGAAAGACGTAAAGCCTTTGCCAGCATTTCCTATAGCACAGTAACTCCATTATTGTTATTAAGTATCTTCCTTTCAAAGTTTCCTGGATTTCCTAAATGTAACAATAATTTTAATAATTACAAACCCAAGAATATTACTTCTATGACCGTGTTCCCTGTTTTCCTCCAAGCTAAAGCTTTGCTTTCATGTAATACATAAAAGAGCAATATTGCTCTGATGAACTAAGACACATGAAATATCTAATTAACATTAAAATATTGTCTCTTGTCATTAGCTTCATTTGCACTTTAAGTGTCAGTTCTTGAGAGAGAGGCTCAGAAGCAATGACCTGGCCCTTGAATAAAAAAAAAAAAAAAAACCAAACCGAAAAAAGAAGCAAGGCTGAAAAGAGAAAAAAATACACTGTAATGTTCCACATTACATACAAACAGAGCTGCTTTCCTTGATACACAGCCTCAAAGCAGGATTCTCACAAAATGAGAGAAACTCTTTTCTCTCTCCTTTTTATTTCCCAACTATTTGACCTCCACTGAAACACTACAGAGTAATGACTGATGGCCATAAGAAGGGCAGGGCCTGGAGGGGTGAGCAGCCCCTTCCTGTCCCTTTCCTTGTGTACCCCCTGCATGGCACCAGGCATTGCAACTCAGCCACCCTTTTTCTGGCTGAGAGCTGGCCCCAAAACCCGCACTTGCCCACCTGAAAGTGCCTTAGCCAGGCCACTGGCTGGATGATACCTCCGGGGTAAGGTGTCCCAGGAAGCTGCCCTTGGGTTACAAAAATTAACCCACACCATTCGCAAATAAACTGGCTTTGTTGACTAATTGATTCATTAAAGCAGATAACCTTTTGTGATCATCCTGATGGAGGAGGAATGCAAAGGAAGATCATTATTTTCGTTTTAAACTGACCAGTTTGTTAATCAGGTTTTGATTATTTATGTTGCCATAATGAATAGGAATATTGCTAAGAGTTGATTCCCTCTCATGACTGGGCGACTTAACAAAGTACGTTTTTGTCAAAGTGTGTTCAGTAGAGTGTATATGTTTATGTTCATCGTGACTGTCAGAAAAAGGCAGGAAAACATAGGTGTGCAGCTGTTCCGTGACCTTCATACTTGGCTGCAGTGGGGCACCTGGCCAACACTCTCGGGGTGGACAACAGTGAGATCATGAGAACCTGCATGGCCCCACAAGTAAACAATTAGAGATCTGGCATAGAGCTGGTTGTTTTTCTAAGTGTATAAAGCCAGGACCCTCTTGTGGCTGATTCCAGAGCCTCACCTATGGGTGGATGAACCGTGTAGGAATGGTCCCAATTACCTGAGACTCCCAGCATCAACTGCAATGGGGCTTTCCAGTTGGAAATGTGGGCCTGGATGATGATTCGCTGGTAACTGGTCATGTATTTCTTAATCTCTGTTCTCTCTATGCAGTAATGACTTGAAGCGTTGCTAATTTTCCTCCGTACTTTACTCTATATATAGATCTCTGATTTGCTTCATTGTACTTATTTACTGCATTCATAGAGATATATACCCGATTCGCGTTAGCATGGTTGTTTGCTTTGGTGTGCTTATTCACTTTAGTGTGCTTGTTTAGTAAACTGTGCATATTATACAGCTAGTATGTGGTCATTTTATGATGTACCCTGCCTGTCAGCAGAACAGTTGCTAGGAGGTTTATGTCAACTGAGAGCTGTGTTTATTTATTTATTTATTTGCTTGTTTGTTTGGTTTGTACCTGGCACTGAGGTATGCCAGGTCCTTCACAGCATTTCTTCCTCACAACACGAGGGTACAAGCATCACAAACAGCATGGAAGTGGACAAGAGCTCTTTCCAGCCCCACAACACAAGATCAGGTGGAGATGTGTGTTCAGAGCTGGATTTTTTGACTTTCCAGAACTGTAGGAAGTTTGCCTCATTAAAGGGGAGAGATTAGAGGAAATACTCAAACACTCGTCTCCAGCCACCAGCCACCAAGGTTTACTCAGACGGGAGGGGTCACTTCTGCACCATATCTGGTAACAACTTTTTAAATTCAAATCTCAGGAGTCTAACAACTTTTTAAATTCAAATCTCAGGAGTCTCAAGCAAGGAGAGAGATTTTACTGGAGCAAAAAGAAACATCAAAAGAAGTGGATATTATTTATATAGATAACCCCAGCCCTACAAACAAACTTTCATCATCCCCTTAGAAAGATCTGCTAATTCATTTGAAGTGCGACTACTTTTCTCTTTGTGCTCAGGTTGGTTTATGCAATCTATTAGTAGCTCTTCAGATTACTCCTGGTTTTGATCTTCCTTATTCTTGGGAAGGCAGGAGTTTGGAGAAGAAATGCTGCTCTGTCTCCATTTCCTTGGCTGAAGTAGTTCTACTGCTTGTCCTTGGGACCAGGGCGAGCTGTCTTTTAGGGTCAGCAGCTCCTCATGTGTCAGCCAGGGACTGACATAGCCACTGGCTGCTGCCACTCTTTCCTCCTTAAAGCTGGAGGAGAGCTGCCTTCAGTGCTGCAAGGGGCAAGCAAGAGCAGGAGAAAATCCGCTCCTCAGAAATGCCATTCCTATGTTACTTGTAATTTCTATGAGATCTCTTCTTTTGCCTAGACATCAGGATTAAATGCCAAAACATGTAAAACTAAATGTATCAAGGTAATTCCCTTAGTCAGCATACCTCTTGGTTGCTTTGCTGTTATTCCTTGCCATTTGTAGGTCAGGATCTAATAGATGAGCTTTACAGGCCTGCATATTTCTTTTTGGAGTTCATTAAAGCCTGAAGCAATTGCACCTTAACATTTCCATGCAATTGCAAATTTGACCTCTGGCAACAGGCCTTGCAAATCAATTCATTTCCAAACCAGTTATGATTTGTAGTCACTGAAAAGTTTTGGCTGGGGGAGTGCCTGCCTCTGAGCTGTGCGCTGACCCGCCAGACACAAGAAACAGCCCCAAAGCACGGCTCTGCCTCAGCCACAAGGACAAACATAAACCAGGAGACAGTTAGACGCTCATTAAAACCAGTTAATTATTTAAGAGTCATCAAGTTTTTCACATGCTAAAAATTGATGGCAAAACAACTAAACGCATCCTATGTTTGGTTAACACCTAAAATTTGACTTTGACCCTCTGGTACCGAAGCAAAGAAATTCACAGTTAAAGCTACATGTCTAGGCAATACTCTGTGCTTAACTCACACTGTTTTTACAAAGGGTCTGTGCACAATTTTAAGTGCCATATGTCCAGCGTAAGGAAGAAAACCAACAACAAAAATATAAATATCTACTCTTTCTTTTTAATACAGGAATTTAAATCTTGTAGAACATAATATAAACACTCTATCCGATTACTGGTTTTCATTGTCCCTGGTAGTTCAGTTAATGTTTTTTTAAGCTATTATATCATGACTTAAAGGTTATTGAGTTTTGTTCTTTTTTTTTTTTTTTAATCTGTTGAAATGTTTTCAGTTTGTGGAACACAGACTCCTAAATCAATGCTGATGGCACATCTAAGGTACAAGTTGCATATTTAAGGGATTTCTTTGGTTACAAATAATTAAAATTAGTATTTCTGCATTTTTTAAACTGAAAAGTTCATTTGCCTTGAAGTCATGATTGCAAGTGTTTGTAAGTACAAACATGTAAACTGAACAGGAAATTGCATTTATTTTTGGGTATAGCATATCTGAAAAACTGCCTCAACCACAAAGCAGAAACAGACTGTGAACAGCTACAAGACTAACCCATGAATTTGGAAAGACTTTTGGTCTTAAAAATCTATTTTACTACTGCTCAAAATTTGTGGAGATTCACCTTTCAGCCTCAGGGTTTTGTTACATTTCTGTGTGATGGACTAAAGGTGCCTTTAATACAAGATTATATTCCCTGTGTAAGTGCCTATAGAAGGTGGTCATCTCAGGTAACTTCAGCTAGCACAGTAGCAGAGAGGCTTTTTAGAATACAGACATAATCTGATTAAGATTTTATTATTTAAAATGAATGCTTTTGCACCATCCAGAAAGCAGCCAGCTGCCCATGCATCATTCATTCTTCTGCCAAAGTCCTCTGAGAAGTACTCTACTCCTCACTGTTCAAAATAATCAATGACAGTATATCACTGCCTTCCTCCACACGTATTACTCACTGCCCTACCTTCTCAGCTTTCTAAGTATAATCCCACAAATGGCTTCCAAAATTTTGGGATGCAGTGAGCAACAGCAGATAAAAAAAGTTAATTAATTCATATACCTATTTCTAAAACATTCACCATGTCTGTATTTTGCTGACCCCCAGATGAAGTTTATGCCCTTTTTATGTTTGGTCCAAGAGAATAAATCAAGTTGCACATGACTGAGTAAAATAGTTCATCAAGAGAAATTTCCTTTAATGTGTGGCCATGACAGCCTTACAATTTAGTTGAAAATGATAAAGGCGAGACTTGGTCCGTATCTGTGAAACCAGAGAGAGATCTGTCCTCCCTGATCCACAGGAAAATTATCAGCACTGTGGCTTTTGTTAAGCCTTTTCATGCAAGATGTCATTTTTCAGGAATGTACAGTAGTTATCTTGTAGCGAGTGCAAACAAAGTTATGAAGTCTACAAATTAAAGTAAAGATGAATATCCTGTTCTCTGGCTAATGTAATGTACAACATTCTATACTTCCATATCAGAATTTCATCTATTTTAATATAAAATAATTATACCAGATAGGATTTCCATCTCAGACCGTGACAAATGTCTTATTGCTACACAATGCAGCACCTCCGGTGGTCCTCATCACTGCTCAATGAGCAAAAGGAAATGAACCTTGCTGCTGTTTGGACCCAGGAGGTTCAGAGGCCGTCTTTCTAGAGGCTTTTAAACGAATGCAAGGCAGCTCTTAGGTGTAAAATTGCTGCATAGATGAGGTTTCTGTCTTGATTTGACAGCACTGAGAACTCTCAACAGTTCCAGCTTGGTTTGCTTTTAGTTCTCCTGCTACCCCAATACACCCTGTTTTTATTGATTGTCCTGAATGGGGAGCTGGTGAGGAGACCTGTAAGTGCATTCCTCATTCAGAGGAGCAACATAAAACTCCTTTGAGACTGCAGTGTCAGCCAGGCCTCTCTTGTCTAAAAGCTTCTGGGTTTACAGTGAATCATTGGCATGAAATGAGGGCAAAACTCCTCATTGCAATTAAAACTGTAGCTGTATTAGTACAAAAGAAGCACATGTTGTGCTGCTGCTTCTGGGAGCTCCTGGCTGCACGTCAGTGCAGATTTGGGTGCATCCACAGAGCATGATGCAGTGCCACGAAATCCTGGCACTGGTCTCCCTGAAGCCCTGGAAGCAGCACAGCAATCTCAGCAGGGCAATCCACTTTGGCTAGTTTCCTGGATGCTGCACTGATGCTGCAGATAGTGCTATGCTGTACTTGAAGGGCCTGCTTTTTCAGAGCTATCTTGGGATCTTTACATGATGTTGTCAGAGGCTTGCAACAGGTGTATTTTGCACAAACAAAATCACCATATTTTGCAAACTCTTATCTTTGGATATTTTATGGCAAGAAAACTCAATTATGTGATAATGCTAGAGATGTTAGAAGACAAGCGTCCATACTCCTGTGGTCCTTTTTCTATCGTTTTTGACTTGATGTGTATACTTTTGTCAGTGACTTAACTTCTGTGTCTCAGTAGTTTATCATTTTGTATAGGGTTTGCATGGCAAGGTTTTGGTAGCAGATAGGCTACCAGGATGGCTGCCAGAAGCTTCCTGGATGTCCAACAGAGCCAATGCAGCCAGCTCCAAGACAGACCCACCACTATCCAAAGCC